>NC_056725.1:124234382-124441481 GCF_019279795.1 Protopterus annectens | reverse complement strand
GGGCATGGATAGGAATGTGTATCAGTGCGGCATGGATAGGAATGTGTATCAGTGGGGCATGGATAGGAATGTGTATCAGCGGGGCATGGATAGGAATGTGTATCAGTGGGGCATGGATAGGAATATGCATCAGCTGGGCATGGATAGGAATATGCATCAGCTGGGCATGGATAGGAATGTGTATCAGTGGGGCATGGATAGGAATATGCATCAGCTGGGCATGGATAGGAATGTGTATCAGTGGGGCATGGATAGGAATGTGTATCAGTGGGGCATGGATAGGAATGTGTATCAGTGGGGCATGGATAGGAATGTGTATCAGTGGGGCATGGATAGGAATGTGTATCAGCGGGGCATGGATAGGAATGTGTATCAGTGGGGCATGGATAGGAATATGCATCAGCTGGGCATGGATAGGAATGTGTATCAGTGGGGCATGGATAGGAATGTGTATCAGTGGGGCATGGATAGGAATATGCATCAGCTGGGCATGGATAGGAATGTGTATCAGTGGGGCATGGATAGGAATGTGTATCAGTGCAGCATGGATAGGAATGTGTATCAGTGCTGCATGGATAGGAATATGCATCAGCTGGGCATGGATAGGAATGTGTATCAGCTGGGCATGGATAGGAATGTGGATCAGTGGGGCATGGATAGGAATATGTATCAGTGGGGCATGGATAGGAATGTGTATCAGTGGGGCATGGATAGGAATGTGTATCAGTGGGGCATGGATAGGAATGTGTATCAGTGGGGCATGGATAGGAATGTGTATCAGCGGGGCATGGATAGGAATGTGTATCAGTGGGGCATGGATAGGAATATGCATCAGCTGGGCATGGATAGGAATGTGTATCAGCGGGTCATGGATAGGGATGTGTATCAGTTCGGCATGGATAGGAATATGCATCAGCTGGGCATGGATAGGAATGTGTATCAGTGGGGCATGGATAGGAATGTGTATCAGTGCTGCATGGATAGGAATGTGTATCAGTGGGGCATGGATAGGAATGTGTATCAGTGCGGCATGGATAGGAATGTGTATCAGTGCGGCATGGATAGGAATGTGTATCAGTGGGGCATGGATAGGAATGTGTATCAGTGAAGCATGGATAGGAATGTGTATCAGTGAGGCATGGATAGGAATGTGTATCAGTGCGGCATGGATAGGAATATGCATCAGCTGGGCATGGATAGGAATGTGTATCAGCTGGGCATGGATAGGAATGTGTATCAGCAGGGCATGGATAGGAATGTGTATCAACGGGGCATGGATAGGAATGTGTATCAGAGGGGCATGGATAGGAATGTGTATCAGTGGGGCATGGATAGGAATGCGTATCAGTGGGGCATGGATAAGAATGTGTATCAGTGGGGCATGGATAGGAATGTGTATCAGCGGGGCGTGGATAGGAATGTGTATCAGTGTGGCATGGATAGGTATGTGTATCAGCGGGGTATGGATAGGAATGTGTATCAGTGGGGCATGGATAGGAATGTGTATCAGTGGGGCATGTTTAGGAATGTGTATCAGTGGGGCATGGATAGGAATGTGTATCAGTGGGGCATGGATAGGAATGTGTATCAGTGGGGCATGGATAGGAATGTGTATCAGTGGGGCATGGATAGGAATGTGTATCAGTGGGGCATGGATAGGAATGTGTATCAGTGCGGCATGGATAGGAATGTGTATCAGTGGGGCATGGATAGGATGTGTCATTTGTTGATGCTGTCATTTTCTCATTGTTCTTTTGCATATCTGTGCAGGAAGCAGTTGTACAATATGAACAGTATGAACAGGAGGTGAAGCATTTACGGCATCTGATAGAGGAAGCGCATCGAGAAATTCAAGACAAACCTGTCTCAACCAATAATATACAAGAACTCCAGGCTCAGATATCACGCCATGAGGTAATCTGGGGCAGCAGTGTAGATTCTGTGATCAGAGTGTCCATGAAAACTAAAAACTGTTAAAAATGTTGATATAATACTTTGGTAAAACTCATTATTTTCAGCATTCACATGCAATTTCAAATAAACCCTCATCCTTGTTTATCAAATGTTTACTTAAAAGCAGTTTCTGTCTTATAGACGTAATTGTTGTTTTGCTTAGTTCTGAAAGTGATAGACTTTGAGCATGTTACTGTGATGTTAGTTTGATGTTACATACAAAGTATTACAACACCAGGACAAAAAAGTAGTAAAGCATAGTTTTAAAAGTTGATGTTTCTGTAATTCATAAAATGACTACACTGCTTAGTGGGTGTTTCTCCTTTCCTCAGTGATTTGTGACTGTCGAGTTAGTATATATAGGTTAGAGGGAGGGGGCTTGTTTTCCACATTGGGGTGCATGGGGCTTAAACCCATCCATGTTTTTCCTTTACCAGCTGCTGACATCTTGTATGCATGCATCTTTTTGAATGAAGTGCATGTAGAATAGGGAATACAGGGAGGAGATGAGTACATTTAATTTATTGTTTTTTTATAATATCCATATAAACTCACCTCCTGTATAACTTTAGAAAAGTAACATATTAATGATACAACTTGCACATTACAAGTAATACACTATTTTAGTGATGCCATTTTAATTAGTAGTGCTTAGATTATAGCTCTTTGTTAGCCTTTTGTAAACCTCTCAAGCTTGTATACTATAGCAGTATTAGTCGTGACTGTTATTTGTATATGTCTGTATATTTAGCACTAATCCGTGACTGGGTATGGGTATCACAGGATTTACCCCTCAGTCATCATGGTACGATCACAAAGGTAATACTGCCTAAGATTTTTCTCCCCAGTATAGCTCTGAAAGTTCATTGTAACACTAGATTAAGATCACTTGGCCCACATAATGTGTGCATTTTCCTTCCTTTTTAATAAGCTGTAGATCTTGCTTATCCCAAAACATACTTTCCTGCTGCTCTCTAGTATTACTATTTTATTCTTACCACTTATTCTAGAAGGCAGTTAACCACCATGATTTCTGTAAAAAGTAAATGTCCTTGTAGCTACCCTGAATTGTCCATTTCTTGTCACAGATGTGTATCAAAATAGTGAATATACCACGAACACAGAAAATAAAATTGTGATCAGAGGACAAATGTTTTATGCGCACCCACAGTTATTTAATATAATGACCTCTAAGATCTTCATTGCTTAGAGAAGAAAGCAAATACTTTTTCCCACAAGAAAAAATGTGGTGGTGCAGTGGCGCAGCAGTTAATGTTGTCATCTCACAGTAAGAGGCTGGGTTACCTTCTGTGAGAGGTCTGCATGTCCTCCCTGCATTCACGTGCGTTTCCTCTGGGTACTCCAGTTTCCTCCCACATTCCAAGGACATGTCTGGAGTGTTTTCCCCAGGACACCACTGAAAATAGGCTCTGTCCTAGCTGCACTTTCCTGGTCAACAAATGTGAAATAAATAATAAAAAAAATATTAGCACTTCATCTTATCATGACAAATTTATACACAAAATACCCTTTTCAAAGCAGTGTTTGAATTTGTATGATTTAAAGTATTTTGTTTCTTCAGATCCCCTAACTACTTCATCAGAAACTATAATTTTATTGTCATAAGGCCTTTTTAGAAAGTTGGTTATACCTGGAATTTGTTTAGAGGAAACAGAGATCATTGCTGAAAGACATTAGTAATATTCATTTTTATTTATTTTACATTTGTTTACCAGGATGGTCTGACTGGGACATTGCCCATTTTCAGCAGAGGCCTGGGGAGAAAAACCTCCAGGCTAAGCTTACATACAAATTATCACAAGTAATAGAAGCTATAAACAAAATTGACAAGAAAATGAGTGTTAACACATTTACAGAATAAAAAATGTAAAAACAAAAAATATATATAGTATCAAATATCAAAGTTTGTTGTTTTGGAAATATACAAGGATAAATGAGAGACTCTTAATAAGAGCATGATGTGCAAGGTTGAACTTAAACCTGATAAACTTACCAGAACAGCCTTCTATGCAAAGTTGAAATACAGTGCATTAATGTGGCATCAGATCAAATTTTAATTAAGAGAATGATTATACAATGTTTCATGTGAAACTAACTGAGATGAAACTTAAACTAATTCTGAAGGAAAAAATGTGTTTGAATATAATTTAATATTAGCTCATACAATTGTTAATAATTGCTATGATTGATATTTCAGAATTGCTTAAATAATTAATAACTGTTTGTGTCTTTGGAAAAGAGCAGAGGATGTGACTCATAACATATTGGGAAGTTTTCTTTCAACACACTCTTCCTGTGATGTTGCAGCCAAGCAGGAATTATATCCAACTGAAGTGTAAAAAGTATATATCAGGGAGTATAGCTGTAGGTTTGAGTTCTGAAATGGAAAGAGGTTAGGAGGGGCCTCTTTCAAATTCAGTAAAATCTAAATGTGGAAGAAATTATAGTTTAGTATTTTAAATCTCCATGTTTAAATACAAGAAATAGGAAATGAAGTATTCTTCAGAAAGTTAACAATGTCTTTATTGGGACACTAGATGGACTTGTTACAATCCTTTATTTTTTCCAATAAGTAAAATAAATGTCATCCAGCAGACACTCAGCTCCTTAGTGCTTTTCCTTTTAACTCCATTACAGATCTCTGCTGGGGTGTCTTTGTTTTTAGTACTACAGCATGTACAGAGTAGCTTTTCTGTAATGCTGCTAAAAGAATGTGATTATTTTGACCACTCAAGTCATTATTCACTTGATCATCATTTATGTTTGTTTTTGTTTAATGTCTATCACTTTAGTAACCAAATCAAGTTCCAAGTCACACACAAGCTTTATTTTCATTTTAGGCAAGACTATGCAGTAAGTACCTTAGAACAGCATAGACACAACACAGTATTTGGTTAACAGACAGCAGGAGAACTTGGCTGTCAGTGTTGGCATACTGAATTATACTTATCTCTTAAGTGTAGGATATGGTCAGCAGAGGGCAGCAAGAGCCAATACAAACATTATTCAGGAGAATACTATGACAGCATACTGCAGGAATTACAGCAACATGTATCAATCAGAATAGTGCTGCAACTTACAGTCAAGTGACATGTCAGCCAGCATGAGCTATACAGAGGTCATTGTTATGTCAAACCATACTGTGGTTATAAGGAAGTTGTCAGGTTATGTATAAGACTTACGTTAGAATTATTTGAGGTAGAGTGTGTTAGATATCCACACTCCAAACTTTGTATCAGATAACCAGCCAAAACCCACACTAGCACTTCAAGTAGTGTTTTAGGAAGGAGAATGGCATAAGAAACTGTCACACGTGTCAAAGACTTTACCCTCTGATCACAAACAGAAACTTTTGATCTACTTTGTGACCAAAATGATGGTAATTTAGGTTCATAGGTTCATAGGTAGGTACTAGGCTATCGGCCCTGGGGCCTATATAAGCCCAGCCAAAAAGGTACCCTGGCGTTTGCCACCCAAGAAAATTATTTTCCTGTGCCACTGTCGAGCAGAGCCACAGAGGTGATCCCCAGGGTGAATTTCCTATTTCCCATCCAATCATCAAGATTTTTCTTGAAGAGTGTTAATAAGGAGCTTTGTTTGATATAGACAGGTAGTTTATTCCAGAGTATGGGAAGTCTCTGGGACAGGAATCTATCCCTCCGGCATGTTCTGTTTATTGTGGTGACAAGGTTTAGGTCCCTAGAGCGTGTAGCTCAGAGGGATTGGGATTTCTTTAAGTGGAGCATGTCCAACAGCTCTGGGTTTGACATAGCTTTGTATGTTAGGCAGAGATCACCCCTGAGTAGGCGATATGCGACAGAGTAAAGCTGGAGTTTTTTTAGATAGTCTGCGTAGGGCATCTGTTTGAAGCCAGTAATCCTCTTTGTGAGGTATTTCTGTGGCCTTTCCAGTTGTTGTAGATGCCTTGTGAGGTACATACCAAAAGGGGTGTTGTACTCTATAATGGGTCTAATGAGTGATGAGTAGAAGGGAACAATGACCTCTTTTTTTCTGGATGAGAATCCTTTTGTGATGAGGTGTGCCACGTAGAAGGATTTCCTGACTACTGTGGCAATGTGATTATCAAAGGAGAGACTACTGTCTACCTGTGTCCCAAGGTCTCTTATCACACTTTCGGTGTTAAGTATACTACCGCCTATGTTGTAGTTCATGGGTACAGAGTTTTTACCAAAGGGGATGACAATGCACTTTTTGGCATTGAGCTTGAGGCCATGACTTTGACACCTGGCATCTGTCTCAGTGAGGCCCTTTTGTAGGATGTCGACATTGTTAGGAGTTTCAATTATGGCTCCTAGTTTGCAGTCATCTGCGAACTTCATTAGCCAAAGACCTTCTGTGTTAGCCTGTACTTCAGAGAAGTAGATACTAAACAGAAGAGGACCCAGGACTGAATCCTGTGGTACTTCACTTGTCACTGGTCTGAAGTTGGATTTGGAGTCTGCTACTTTCACAGTGTGGGTCCTGTCAGTGAGCCAGTTGGCAACCCATCTTGTGACATAGGGATTTATACCTAGTTTAGTGAGTTTATCTATAATTCCAGAGTGAGGGATAGTGTTGAAAGCCTTGGCAAGCTCTAGATAGGCTGTGTGAACCACCTTACCCTTGTCTACGGCTTTGTTGACTGCTTCAAAGAAGTCTGTCAGGTTTAGGAGACATGATCTGCCTTTTACAAACCCGAACTGGGTGGGATCCAGAGTTTGGAGATTACCAATGTCTTTGTTTATAAGTTCCATGATGATACGTTCCATGGCCTTGCAGACCAGGCTCGTCAGACTAATGGGGCAGTAGTTCCCAGGGTCCGTGGTGGCTCCCCCCTTGTGGAGTGGGATAACCGTTGCTGTGCACCATTCAGCAGGCACAAAGCCTGAGGTGAGGCTATGATTGAACATGGTACTTATGTGGGGTGCCAGTTCATTCTGTAGTTCGTGTAGAACACAGCCTGGGATGTTGTCTGGTCCCATGGATGCTGTGTTCTTGGCTTTGGAGAGTGTGGTTTTTACCTGTGCAGCCGTGATTACAGGAACTTCGCATTCTTCTGGTATAGAGATGGGCTCTTTAGGGGGTGAGAGGAGGGTAAAGTTAGCACTGAACCTATCTGCCAGGATGTTGGCAATATCAGTTAGGTCTGTATATTTAGTGCCATTGTGCTGTAACTCAGAGCAAATCTGAGTGTTGCCATTGAGATTCTTGACATAGCTATAGAATGCTTTGTGGTTGTCTTTAGAATCAGTCGCGATTTTGTTTTCGTAACTAGCTTTGGAGGATTTTATCAGGGATCACAGCTTCTTACTGAGGCTGACCAGGGAGCTCCTCCACTTGTGGGATTTTACTCTCTTTTGCAAGAGTTTCTTCCTTCTGTTGTACAGTTTGTTTATGGCAGGGGACCACCAGATTGGCTTCATTTTTTTGGAGGATAGTGTCTTGGTTCTGTTTGGGATAGCACGATCCATGCACTCATGTAAGTGCTTATAAAGTGCAATTGTGTAGGATTCAGTAGTCATAACTGTATTGTCCATCTGCATGGGTGTCATGAAGTTCACCACTTCTGTCTTAAGAAGCATGAAGTTGGCTTTGGAGAAATTTTTTACCATGGTTTCCTTAATGGGGGGTGGAGGCAGGATGTGGATATCTAGGGTAATTAGCTTATGGTCGGATCGGACCAATGAGGCATTGACTTCAGGTGTGGAACACCAGTCATTCATATTGGTAATGACTAGATCTAGGATATTGTTGCCCCTGGTGGGGGTGTGGATAAGTTGATCCACGGCATTGGAGTTTATGAATTCCAGAAAGCGTTGCGCGAAGGAGTTGGTACATGAGTAGTTTTCCCAGTTAATGGTGGGGTAGTTGAAATCGCCCATTATTAGGGTGTTTGATTGAACCCTAATATTTTCCAGTACATCAAGAAAAGAGGAGTGGGAATCCTGGGGCATGGTGGGTGATCTGTAGCAAGCTAAAATTTGGATTGCAGTTTTGCCCAGAGTTAGCTGCACTTGGATAACCTCAGCTGCATTATGCTGAGCAACTAGCCTGGAGGTGTGGATATCCTTAATGAATATGGACACACCTCCACCTTTGGTGTTCCAGTCCAGGTTACATGGCCAAAAAGTGTGATATGAGTTATAGCCTGGTAGTGCAGGGGTGCTCTCTGAGTTGTTTTGGTAACTGGAAGAAGGGTCAGTCTCACAACCCAGCATAAATGTCAGAGCATCACCACAGGGATACCCCTTAGGATGTAGGTCAAATTCTAGCATTCTGTAGCAACATATGGTGCTTTAGATACCCCACAGTCTTTCAGTAGGTGTACATCTCCATCTCTGCTACACAAGACTTGAACCTGTACCAGTCCTCCACCTTTGATGACAAAGTACAGACCGCAGAAAGTGTGTGCCAGACTGTTGCCTTGAGGGTGTTCCTCAGACTGCTAACATCATCCAGACCCACAGTGACTGCAGTGTGACCAGTTCGATCGTTGTGAGTGGTTCCTCTAGCATCCATTAAAACTGAGGGCCCAAGACTCACTTTTTGAACTTTCTCAGGCCCTGTCTAGTTGGACAGTCCAAAATAAGGTAGACTTATGGCATAGGGGTCTATGGTTTGCAGCTGGAGGTTGACACAGTATGCAAATGTTAAGATATATGGCTGTAGTGAGTCAGTCTCAGCACATGCCTGTTTCTTGTTGGTGCCACTCTTTACTGGTGTGTGATCATCACATGATGACGCCTTTTCACTGGACATGTCTCAGGAGTATGACTGCTCTTATAGAAGATCATTCACAAGCTCATGTCTGATGCCTTCAGGAAGAAAAGATTCACTTAGGCTTGTGATCATCATAATTAAGACAGACAAGGGTATGTAATCCACTACAATGACAGCCTCCCTAATGAAAGACTTCAGCCTTTTATACTTATGAGGTACAGTGTAGACTGGCCTCTAACATTTGCTCTGTCCCATCTTAAAGGCCTTGCAGTATAAATAAGAAAGATCCACCTAAGAATCTTATGTCATCCCCCACTGGAGCCATTTATGTAGGATGTAGTGCAAGAGCCTCTTACCAGGTATCCTTGAATGGACACTTGTGCAATCTATTCATTTCAGTATAAGTTCCAGAGACCAAAACATTTTGCCATCTTGCTTAGGTGCTGGGTTTTTGGTATAGATCAATAATCCCTGCTGTCCTATTATAAGAATGAGATTTAGGGTTTACTTCTGCCTGTATCTGTGTTTGAAGGGAGTGGGCATGCCCCATCTCATTCTAGACCTTAGTGATTCCAGCCAGCACAATTACTACATTCCACTTCAGATAGTCATCTACAGGGGATGTTCATGTTTCCATATAGCTTCTCAGTGATGTCATTAGACATGATTCATACATTATGGCACATCAGCATCTGAAATCCAAATAAGTGAGCCCTTTAGTACACTCTCTGAGTGGACACAACTTTCAGTAGGAAGTGTTATCACTGAGGCTTTCTTCAGCACTTGGAATCTTTGCCAATTTTATGGTCATGATGGATTAACTAAAACTGGCTGAAGAAGAATCTCTATACATTCCCCTATGTAGATAAATGGCTTTTAGTAACCTCAGGTAAAAATTCGCTGGAAGCACCCCTTTACAGAGCTTTCTTCTGACTACAGAACCTGGGGGGGGGGCATAAATTGATAGAAGCACTGCCTTGTTCCTGCTCAGAGGATAAGATAACCTTAATACATGTAGAGTTGAATGTTCCCTAATGCTGGAAATTTCTGACTTTAGAAAGGGTCTAGGAGGTCATATAGCTGGATGCCTGAGTGAGAACATAGTATAGGGTGTATAGTTTGCTTTCCTGCATCTTTGAGCCTGTTGACTGCCCTGATCTCCATGGCTCCATTTGCACAACTGTCAATATAGGTGCTTCAGTGGATTATGAGGTTACAGTTGTTTTAGAGCTACCGCATAAACCTTCTTATGTTGTTAGGTCCTTGTTACCACATGCTGGAGTGTTAGAACCCCCCCCTCCCGCCCCAGCATATGTATCTGTTGGTGAGCTTATGTTTGTGCAACTAAAGCCAGTGCAGTTTGTCATGTAGCAGTAAATGCATTCTCTGTAATGTTGCTTTCCTGATATTTCTGTATCCCATCTCAAAGTTCAGGGAGGAAAGAAAGAAGGTCATCCAATTCACCACTTGATGGTCTAGAAGAGCAGTTTCATGTACATGTATCCCTCAAGCTACAGCAAACTATTTAACTTCTAGATGTGGGTACCCCCTAGTTGAGGCAACAGCCATTTCCATCTCAGGGTCTTGCAGGGCCTTCTATCTTGTCTAGATCCCCTCACTGGATTTGTTGCACAGGATCATAGACGTTAACAAATCCACTCTAAAGTGTTTGACTTGGCAGGAGTATGCTTCCAGGTAGAAGTGGTTCTCATTGTGGTTGGGGTACTGTCCTGTCCTTCCTCAACTTGATCTGACTTATCTCAGGGATATTTTTGAGAGGGGCTGTTATGTTTTCCATCCTTACAGTGCATGTGAGAACTATTTCTGCAGACTGTGACTTTATACACCTGGTCCAACACTTTTTCTTCCAGTGACAAAAACCTTCCCTCCTTGAGAGTTGAAGTTTATGATTGACAAGCTTCTTATGCTCCAGTTTTCACTGCCAGATCAGTGGCACTGAAGTTCACGTAATCCACTTTCCAAACCTATCATCACAAACACTCTTACTCTCTTTCATAGAATTCCTGGGATGGTTTATGTTTTAAGTAATCACCCACTGATGTCTTCCTTGATCTTTTATGTACCTGTTTATCATAAGGCATCCTCCACTCCAGTACTCTTGGCAAATTCTTTGCTCTTGTAATCTTCTTTTTTCTCCTTCTCTCTCCTGCCTTATTAATCCTTTTTTATGTTGTAGTGCGAGAAACCTCACAGTTAATGGTCTTGAATTCTTGCTAATATGTATACTGCTTTGTAACTTATGCCCTATGCTTTAGATTGCTTGGCTCTACAGAACTGTGTGTGTGTGTGTGTGTGTGTGTGTGTGTGTGTGTGTGTGTGTGTGTGTGTGTGTGTTTGTGTGTGTGTGAGTGTGTGTAGATATACATCTATAAAGAAACAGACACAGACACATGTACTCGCACGCACACACACACACACACACACACACACACACACACACACACACACACACACACAGTAAAAATTATATTTGTCAAATGGGAAGGCCCACTAGACACACAGTCCCTTTTCAGGGGGTGATCTGGGAGCAGTGTCCGGGACTGAGTAATTCAAACCCTTTACCACAGGAACTATAGCTCACCACCTTAACCTCTACGTCAATTGACAGAATTAATATTTTTTATCTTAATTATTTTACCTCATGGACTGAGTTAGCATTCATTCTGTCTCTCTTTCTTTAAATTCATTCTTAATTTACTTGCTTAACTCACTTGAGGGTTTTAGTGAGGCAACAGTTATCCTGGCCTTCACTGGGCACATGCCAGTGAAACTTATCCCGACCCAAGCAGGGTACTAGGCCATCTCAGGACACACACTTACACATGCAGCATGACAATTGATAGGAAATTCTAGAAGACTGCCAGTTCACCTTCAGCATATCTTTAGGATATGGGAGGAAACTGAAGCACAAGGCAAAACCCCTCATGGCTTATGCTGTACCACATACCCACCCATCAAGTTAACAAGTATTGGTAGATCAATAGATTTAGAGTTTTATTTATTTACAGTTTGTTAACTGGGTTAGTCCCACTAGGCTAATGGTCTTTTCTCAGAGAAGAACCAAGGTGGTACCAACTAGAGGAAATTTGGCTAATGCAATGGGGAACTTCCCTTACTCCTTTCTGTAGGGGGACACATTTGTTTGTGGCGCATTTTACTTCCTGTTTCCAATCTAGTCGTAAAGGTGGCTTGGAGAACTAGGGAGCTAATCGTAAAAATGGAGGTCAAAGGAGAAAGTAGAAAGGTGGATAGAGATTTTGGTGCTGTTATTTGAACAGCAGATACATTATTTTTATCAGAGAAGGAGTTGGAGGTAAAGCAGAGTGGGACAGAAGAACCTGGCATGTGTCAGAGATAGGGGAAAAGGCAGTCGAGCCTTTTCAAAGGAGGCTTAATGTGGCAGATGTAGTGGAGGTAGACACAGTAGAGGTGTGCCAGCAGAAACTGTCTTGTTACAGCCCTACAGTCGGGAGGGTTACAGGATGAGATATTATTGGGTATGGTAGACGAAAGTGAGCCAGAAGATGGTAAGGACATGCTGTGGGAGAGATGATGGACAAGATACAGAATGAAGAAATGCAGCAGAGTAAAGGTATGAAGGCTGAGAAAAAATCCTGTGCAGAACTGGTCAAAGAAGGGATGCATGGTAAGAAAGAAGAGACAAGTAAGTTTAAAGAACAAAAGGCTGTTTAAAGTGCAGATTGAGCAGAAGAAAGATATAGAAATGGACAATTATGGGATGAAGTTATTAGGATGCTTGTAACGAAAACTAATGAGGTAAGAGCATTTATCCATATTAATAAACAGACTTTTTGTGACATTACTTTTGAGACTGGGCAGATAATGGAAAGATTTATAGAAGAATATGAAAAAAACAAAAACTGTGCATCATGGAATGTACGTTCTTAAGCCCTCTTTTAGGTAAACTAAGAAAAAATAATATTGAATTCAGAACTGAAGTAGAAAAAGAGAATATAAAAAAAAAACATTTATTATATTTATATAATGACATATTGAATGCATCAAAAGTGTATGGCAATAGAGGTTTTTGGACTGGGACGTGGGACTGTAATGTGATATTGACTGGAAAATGACAGTATTGTACATATTCCAAGTGTTATTAATGCCAAAGGTGATAGAGGCCTGGTTAGATATTGGAGACAGCAAAAAACATGCTTTTGTGTGGAAAACAGATCATATAATTAACAAATGTGAAAAAAGATAATGTTTTTCATGTGGAGTTATAGGGCATGATGCAAAAAAATTGCGAACCAAAATATTATAAATGTAAAAAAGTAGGACATTTGGGAGGGGGGTGTGAAGAAAAAGAAAATGAAATAGCGTTAGACGTAACAAAAGAAGTTGAAGAACACGGTAAAAAGGATAAAGTTATAGAAAAGAAATCAGAAGTAGAAGAAATCGTCAAAAAGATAGTAACATTTCTAATGATGAACAAATGATACAAAAGGTGCCCTGAAGAAGGCTTAGTAGCTGAAACGGGTATGCATGTTTGTTGCTAATACATGCTGAAATTATGCATGTTTGTTACTAATATATGCTGAAATAAAAGATCAATGATTGCTGACTTTGTAATGCTGGCCATTGTGTTTTTTTTTGATTGGTGAATATTAGCCGTGCACCCGATCCGTTACTGGCATGTTATAGGAACTGAATATAAGAAAAGAACCAAGTAGGTTTAATAATGCCATGGCATTTAAAGGGCGGAGAGAAAGGAGATGTGTGGTTTGTAAACTGAAAATTAACCAGCAAAATCAAGGATTCTAATATATATATCCAGATGGAAATCCATTAACATTCACAAAGTAAGAAAAAGAATCTATCAAGAAAACATGCATGGATATTGTCTTTTATACAAATCAGTAAAAATACAACATTTTCATATGCTTGAACTATTATTGCATTTTTCTGAAACTGTACAAGTATAATAAAAATATGACAAGGATTAACTATATTAACATTTAATGCAAGTTTTCAACTAGAATGTGGTGAAGTAAACATTGTTTGTAATCACACAATATGGCAAGCTTTCCTTATCCGTATTATACTGCACTCTTATATTCATTCACAGGTATACATTTTGAATGGAATACTTCTTTGAGATAAATATGTGTGTGTGTGTGTGTGTGTGTGTGTGTGTGTGTGTGTGTGTGTGTGTGTGTGTGTGTGTGTGTGTCTGTCTGTAAGGGTTAGTGTAGGGGTTAGGCAAGAGGAGAGATTTAGTACATGTGTAAGTGCATGCGTGTTAGGGTTAGAGTAAGGGTCAGGTAAGGGCATAGAGTTAGTGTATGTGCTTTGTGTGTGTGTGTGTGTGTGTGTGTGTGTGTGTGTGTGTGTGTGTGTGTGTGTGTGTGTGTGTGTCTTGAGAGTCCAAGCTGACCCGTGAAGTGGTAGTGTTACAGAAATGGATTTTTTTAAGGTACATGGTATTGAGGCAGTGACAAGCTTAACTTAGGTTTAGGGTTACCATGCATTACACACAATAATGCAACATTGCTAGTGGTATGGATTAAGTGTTCTAATAAAAGCAATATTTAAACATAGCACCCATTCAAGTAAATTGTTTTGATCCTGGCAGCTGTAGTCTTAATGAAAGCAGAGACGGTTCTGTCTGGCAAGTAAATCCAACTGAGGATTACTGTACCTCTCAACTGTTCCTGATTTTCAGGGACGCCCCTGATTTTGACTCAAATTTTAGCTCTGTCTCTCTTAATCCCTCCTAAAACTAGTGACTTTTGGAGGAAAGGTGGTGAATTACACTTTATGAATAATGACAATAATTAAGAGTTATAGACTTCTTTTACTTCAGAAAATGTGTATTAATTCATATGCTCTGATTCTGTCAATGTTTCAAGTTAATAGCACTAATATTTTAAAAGTGCCCCTGATTGTCCCTGATTTTTTCTTGAATTGTCCCTGATTCTGTTGAAATTTGTCCCTGATTGGTTGAGAGGTATTGGATTAGTTGTCATATACACCAGGGAACCAAGGAACAAGATGAGTTGCCCTTTCATCTTTACTGATTAATTTTTGTTTGGAGCCATCGGTCTTGAAATTGCGAAATCACATGCTCTGTGGGTATATGTTGAAGAGTGCTGAATGCAAGACTTTGCTATTTGCTGATAATTTGTTGATGTTCATGGAAAATGAAACTGGGTAAGTCATTTGATGAACTTGATGAGTTTGAAGCTCTTTCTGACTGCTTGGCAAACCAAGCCAAAGGAAAAGCACTGCAAATTCATTTTGAGTTATCATGGTCATTAAGGAAGAGGTACTTTATCTCTGGGGAAAAAAATATACTTAATCTGCCACAGAGAGTGCAAGCCTGACAATGTTTATCACCCACCCAGATGCTTTATGTTGTGCAGGTCATTCGTACAGTAGCATCCCCAGGTGTGGCACTGACTTTTTTTATCCTTTTAGAAGCATGTCAAGATGTCAGGGGGACTTTCAAAAAATTCTCTCTCATACCCCTGGAGGACTAGCAGTAGATAAGTTTGAATGATATTAAAAAGTACATCAGTAAAGACTCTTCTACAACTTGATAAATCCAGATTATACTGTCCAATGGAAAAATGTAGTATTGGTACAGAGTACAGAAAAGAAGACACTCTTTGACTGCCTTTATTGGTGGGGAGTTGAGACACAGAGCTGGTTCCTACTTTTGTGTTTGTAATTAGAAATGCAGAATGGGCTTTTGATGTCACCTAACTAAATCAGCCGTATCTGTTGTTTCAGAGGCTGGGAGAAAGTATGGAGAAGAGGTAAGTAGATGTTTGACTAGGATTCCAAAGTTACACACTTGGAAGTAGTTAGCAAAAAAAGCTATGCCATTGTTGAGGAACCAAACCAGACAGAGATTTTGGAATAAAGAGCAGTTATTTTCTTAGGTTTAGACTGTGGGATTATTGTGAATGCTGTTTAAGGCAAAGGAAATGCCCCAATGTACAATATGCCCTCTTCCTGCTTAGTGTGAAGATTCTTTGGTTAAACAGGATTTATGTTGTTTTTTAATTTATTTGTGCTCATATGTTCATAGGTGTTTACTGGGCTAGTGACCAAAAGGACCTTTTTATGCCTAGCCATTCATCCCAAATCTCTGACAAGTTCTGGTACCCTTGATAAGTGTAAGCAGGGGCTTTAGAGATGAAACATTTACAAGCAGGGGCCTGGGAAATGAACCACTTACAGGCTGCTTGTGTCCATTGGATACATAGGTGCCAAGCCAGGGATGAATGTCCTATTCCTGCTCCAATTATCCAGGTTACACTTGAATTGGGTTAGGGAGAAACTTTGCTTCACATGGATGGGGAGACTGTTCAGAGAAGGAATAGTCTCTGGGATACTTACCGGTCTCTCTGACAGGTCCTATTTATATAAAAGGCTTTACTAAGATCAGGGAAAATAGCACCAGATAGTTTACCTTCCTAGAGGAAGGTTGATGGGGAGAGAGGTAAAACTGGAGCTGAATTTGGTTTGATATGTCTTCTGGCTTAGTATAAATGGCTCAATTTATAATGAGTTCTGGACACAACTGTATATTGTCTTTCAGGTTGCTGACTTAGCTAAAGAATGCCTTGTGGTTGTCCTTGGCTAGGGAGGCTGTAGTAGACTTTATTTGTCCTCTGAGTTGTTTAGTTTGATGAATGTGCTTTTACCCTGCTGGGGGCTGCACCTCCTAATTCTTGTCATGATTTTCTTCCTCCTGTTACACTGCCTGTTGATGTTGTGATTCCATTGCAGTGGCTTGTTTTTTGAGTAAGTCCTGTACTTCTTCTTGGTGGGTACAGCTGCCTCTATGCAGCTTTAAACATGCTTGTATGGGGTTTCTGTGAACTGTTCTATGTAGGCAGAAGTGTTCCCAAGATTTATGGGGGCTTCAAATTGTATCAGATTATCACTTAATAGTAGGAAGTTAGCCTTAGAGTAATTCCTGAATATTCCAGGTCTGACCTTACCAGAGAAGACACTACATTAGGGTGTGTACAGTACTCTCTCGAATTAGTGAGGACCAGATCCAGTATGGCTGCACCACTTGTTGGTCTATTGACAATTTGGTTCAGGGAGTTTGTGTTTACAAAATTCAGGAATCTCTGTGCCTGTACATTTGGTGTTGTATATGATTTCCATTTAATAGTGAGGTAATAGAAGTTGTCCATGAATATGGTATTGGGTTGGATGGTGAGTGTTTCCAGTAAGTTTAAATGCATGTCATGGGTTTCCTGGGTCATAGAGTGAGACCTGTAGCTTGCAAGGAAGTGGAGTTGGATTTTGCCTATGGTGATTTCAACCTGAAAAAGCTCAAGAGCATTGTCCTGTTTGACCAGCCTTGAGGTATATTTATTTATTTTTGTTGACATACTTATTGCCACTAAAGTGGTGGCCACTTTTTCAGGGGAAACCTGAGGTGGTACTAATGCTATCTAGGGGAAATGGCAAACTTAACACTATTCTTTTTGATAACTCAGGGAGAGTGGGCCTCAGTTTAACATCTCATCCAAAAGATGGCACACTGAAGAGTGCAGCATCCACCCCACCCACACACCCACCCACCCACAATGTCAATAATGGAAAATGAATCCAGTCACATGGGTGGGAATAAAACCCACATTAAGGGCAAGTTTGTTACCTATTAAACTACTTTCGACATCATAAGTTCTATATGTAAGTAGATGCTTGTTCATCATTACTGGATTAGTGAATCAGTAAGGAGGGCTGGGAAATTTGTGTAATTTTAAGTTCATTATTAAAGTTATCTTGGCAATACTAATAGTGCTTGTTTGCATTTTGTTAATTTTTTTTTGTCAGTGTTTCTAAATATTTAGCCACGTAACTAATGGGTCACTTGCAGTTTGGTTAAGTAGGTACAGAGACAATCAGTGATGTTCCGAAAGATCCCGCCATGGGTGGTAAGCCTGTGTCAAAAGGGACTGCTTCTACAATCACAAAAATATGATTGAGAGTCACAGTGACCTCAGTAATAAAATACTTCATTATTGGCTAATTTACTTATCCCTATACCAGCTGTAATTTCTACAAAGCAGCACTTTCCTGCAATGGTTACCAATGGAGACTGATGCATTACATTGGTACAGGCACCATTCACTCTCCCACACACATGCACACATTCAAACACGTGCACACACACACACACACACACACACACACACACACACACACACACACACACACACACACACACACACACACACACACACACACACACATCCATTTACCAGAATAGTCCACTGGGCCATTAGGAGCCTATTTTCAGTGGAGGCTCAGAGAGAAAAGCTCCACAAAAGAAAAACACATCTGAACAAATTGAATGATTAACAGTGATAAGTTCTACCACAATATGTACATAGATACGTTAAGTAACAGTTAATTAACATAAAGGTATAATCCTAGGTAGAAGAACATTAATAGCCGTGGCTGATTGAGCCTCTCCATAAGATGAGAGATTCTGTAGGATAGTCATATCTGAGCTATAACTGTGAATTTGTGATCTGTCAAAGGACAGAAACTGTTCAAATGTGAGGCCTAAATATCTCTGTTCTGTAATGGTAATTCTCTGAATTCGCTTTATCTTTTGCTGTGTCCCAAATGTCATTAAGGAGCTTTTTCCAGTATTGACTTAGACATTTATGTATATTAATCCAGTTCCAAATGGCTGCAACATCAGCCTGAAGTTTGTTTTGTTTCCCAGAATGAGTCTTATCACC
The DNA here is from genome assembly GCF_019279795.1 of Protopterus annectens. Lineage (NCBI taxonomy): Eukaryota > Metazoa > Chordata > Ceratodontiformes > Protopteridae > Protopterus > Protopterus annectens. The sequence goes on along the minus strand of NC_056725.1, from coordinate 124,423,023 downwards.
TTTACGTAGAACAATATCATCAGCATAGAGAAGAAGGTCATTAATGAACAAAGAAAAGAGAACAGGTGGTCGCAGTGCGGAGCTTTGAGGGATGCCTTTGTGAGATGAACCTGATATGGACTTGTTATTTGGTCCTTTTAGAGTGAAGGTGCGATTGGTGACATATTATTTAAACCACTGCACAATAATCATTAGAGAATCCTGTCTGACAGGAGTGGCAGGTGTGGGTGACCAACCATATCAAAGGCTTTACTAAGATCATATAAAATAGCACCAGATAGTTTACGTTGCTCATGTTTGAATGGAGCTGATCAGTAAGGGAAAGGATGGCTGTATTTGGGACAAAAACCATACTGTTGCTAGTTGATATTTTGTAATGTATTCACGTACTTGATTATAGATGATTTTTTTCAATAATTTTAGTAACGATACAAAATTTAAAAATACGACCATAATCATTGCATGTGGTAGGAGAGGAGGTTTTTGTTAAGGGAATAATGTGAATATACTGTAAAGTGTGAGGTAGCATGCCAATTGTGAGGGTAAGGTTGAAGATGATGGCAACAGATTTGCTTAGCAGTTTACTACCAAGCAGGGATTAGCAAGTATAGGGTAAATAAAGAAAGTATTAATAGGATCACAAATGACAGATTCACAAAGTGGAGTGGCTATGAAAACAGAATCTGTAGAGATACTGAAACAGAAATAAATGAATTAATGTAAAGAAGATTGGATAGAAGCACAGTTAATAGGAAACAGGCAAGAAATTAAAATGAAAGAAAAGAAAGGAGGGGAGAACAGACGAGAGAAAAACGGTGGGAAGAGGCAGTTTTAAGAATAATAACTCAGAGAAAACAACCAGTGGTAGTCTGAGAAGTACATTCGAGAGAAATAATGTGAAGAAAAGATGCGGCAGTATAGGGAAAAGGAGGAAGGAGAAGAGTAGGAAAGCCGAAAGCAAACAAGAGAAGGAAAAGTATCAGCGCAGTAGGTAGGAAAATATAAAACAGGTGGTAAGCTAAACAGAGAGAAAAAGTACTAGTCAGAATATGAAGGAAGGAGGCAGAAAAAGCAAATAGGATAGAAGCAGTAAAATAACTGAGATTTCAAAAGAATAAAAGCAGCAATCAGAAAGAGTGATCAGATGGTGGGCAGTGAGGGACAAGTAGTTTACAAAGTGCAATGAGATGAAACACGCATTCAAGAATCTGCTACAACTCCTACACAAGGATAGCATACATAACATGTGTGTGTTTGTCTGGGTGTAGGTGGGGGGGGGGGGTCATGTACTTGCAATTAGCAGGAATATTTTTTTTTTTCTTTTAGTAACAGATGACTTACAACTCCTTTCCAGTTTTGTTGAGGTCTGCCTGGTCTTTTCTTGTATCCAGCTAGTTCCCAGTTGACGGATTGTATAGGAATCCTGCTAGTATCCATGTGGTTAACATGACCAAACCAGCATAGACCTCCGTTGCCTGAATATCACTTGGGAGGAAACTAAAGAAGTGGCAGCTGACAAGACACAGTGGAGTCAACTTGTTGCACAATGCATCAGGGATGCGGGGTGAACTGAAGACTGAAGAAGACCGAAGAGATGAATTTGAATATCTGACTCAAATGCAGATGAACTAGAAAGCAGTGGCAGATGACATGTTACTGGGTACAGTGCTGAGTTTGTACTAGGGATTGGTGCGGTAGGTTAATCAGCTGAAGGAAGGTCCAATAATCATTACCATATGGATGATGGTGTTGACTGGTAAGAAGAACACAAAGAGCCCAGCACATCCCCTTGTTAAAAAAAAAGTTGTTTTCTAATCTAAATGTGAAAGTTGGCCACCAATGGTAAGTCATAGTAGTGAAAGAGAAATCATGGGTCCTTACTTAAGGCCAGGCATTAGAATGTCATTCTTACCATTTGTAAAGTGCTCTATTAACATCTGATGTGAATTGAAATAATTCACTTCTTCCTGATGTTGTTTAGTGCTCCTCTTGGGATTGTCCAGCATGGACATATGTTGCCCATGCTCCATGGACATTCCCATATCCCTCTCAGCTATCCCTGATTTTACAGTACACCCTTGATGTTTCCCCTTATATTTGCCCCATTCCTTTTAGCTCACAGTCTGTCCTAGTCAGTGAATGATGCCACACATAAGACTTTTCGTACTTAAAATGTAAAACTGCACTCTGACACAAACTCTTCTCAGTTAACATAGAAGATTAAGGTTTTGGTTTGACAAGCTACTTTCTGTGCCAAAGGATTAGGGTTTGAAATTCCTGTTTTACTTGTGTTGTTTTATTTCAAAGACTTAAGGTGCTATGTTAAGACCATCCCAGCTGTCTAGTGGTGGTGAATAGGGCTAATTCTCTGCTACAGACCTAGGTTGTATGCTGAGGGAACATGTTTGAAACTCCACCTTCTCCCCTTTTTACTTTAACCTTTTTTTTTTCAAAGAATAAATGTAGTATGTAAGAGTATCCCTGGTGTCTAGTGGTAGTGCCGAGGACTAAAGCACTGCTAAAAAGTTGTTTGTAAGTGCTGTAGGTACAGGGTTTGAATCTTTTTAATTGGCTTTGGGGCAGAATATAAGAAGTATCCCTGGTGTCTAGTGTTCCCATTGCCCTGTGCAGTTTGTGCTGTAAAAAGTTTTTCTATTAATTTTTTATTATTCTTATTATTGTTCTATTAACATTTTAAGTTCTTTAGTGCATGATACAAAGAATAACTCGGTGTCTAGTTCCACTCACAATATTGCAAGATTTGTTCATTAGTCTAGGGGAGTGTGGAGATATGATAGGCCCCCTCCCACTGGCACACTCACAGGCATGCACACGCACACATCTCTACCATACCCTGTCTATCCCCTGACTCACACCCCGATGTGAGATCCTAGGCAGGTACACAGTCACACAAATACACACCACCTGAGGTCAGTCATCCCTGTGCAAACACTCACACTCATGTAGTGACACATACACTCACACACAAACACAAGCATGCATGCACTCACGCATGCACCCACACACACACACACACACACACACACACACACACACACACACACACACACACACACACACACACACACACACACACACACATGCACACACACACACACACACACACACACACAGACACACACACACACACACACACACACACACACAAACACACACACTCATACTCACACACCCTGCCACTATCTTGCCACCAAACTCATCAGCACTGACCTCTAACATGATCTCACCTATTTGAAATAATGGGTGAATGCAGACTTCTTGCCATGTTCATTAACGCAACTGACTGATGTAACTTATGCAGAGAATTGCTTGGCTGCATAAATTCCTCACTGCAGGTATGTCTGGTGGGAGAGTGCCTTTCTACTTACCATCGACCACTCCCCCAAAATGCCTCCTTAGTACTTGTGGTAGGCCACAGAGACAGTCCATCTTGGTGATGCATCTTTTGTGGCACAGCACTACAGCAGAGTTGTCTCTCAATTGGAAATGGTTATTCAAGGGATAACATTGACTTACCACTTATGGTAACTTTCTTTAGTCTAGCCTATGTCAAATCAAGATAGTATGCACTGGCCATATCAAGTTCACAATGATTATTTTCATTAAAATATGTATACCTTGACTGCTAAGTGACTGCTTTTGTTTGTATATGTTTGATTAAGTAATGCTAGCATTATAAAAAGGATTACAAAATGTGACGTTGCATTCATAATTAACTGTGCTTTTTCTTTGCTTCTAAAATACTGTTGCAAGAAATTAATATTGTAGCCTGGTAACATTTGATGTTATTCATCTTGTCAAGAAGCACTCTTCAGTGTGGGGAGAACCCTGCCCATTTATTACTTGGTCAATCTCACCTTGCTGATGTCATGTGACAGTTGAAAATTTTCAAGGTGCCGTGTTTCTTAAGGGAATCTTATTTATCCTCTATCAGCTTTAATATCAGCCGTTAGTGCCCTATATCAAAATTAATTTCTTAAGAAAATCATTTTGGTAGTCTAGTGACAACCACCTGTTTTACTGGCTTCCAGGGAGCTAATTGAGTAGCCAATTGCCTGCTCTCGTAATCTGTAGGTGGGAGGCTGGGTGCTAGCAAAGGATTAAGATGCCAAAGGTTTAATTCTTGTTAGTATCTTACTGAACAGGAGCATGCTGGTTTCTTAATGGAAAAAAAGATCCTTGGGTATAGGAATGCGTCATGCGCTACAGACATTGCATGTTAGAGAACAGTAGAGAGCAGTGGGGAGTACCCTGGGCTGGGTGTATAAATAAAACCTACAATTCTTTTCTTGTGGAAAACAGAGGTATTATAAAAACTTGTGGGAACTTGGCGGTAAAGAGAAACTTGTCAAATAGGCATAGCCCCTTGAACAGTGCTATGACTCTAGAAATCTGGCAGGACATTTCTCTGAATGATCTGGTAAGGTTTCATGTCTTCAGTTCTTTCTTTCACCTAGCACTGTTTCATGTAATGTGTGTTTTCTTTCTTTTTGTTTTTGTAACTGGAAGTTTGATCAAAGTTTTAGATTGTAAGGTAGAGGTTTCCATTTATGGAAAACTTTCATTCTTTTATAGGTTCATAGGTAGGTACAAGACTATTGACCCTAGGGCCTATATAAGCCTAGCCAAAAAGGTACCCTGGCTTTCGCCACCCAAGAAACTTATTTTCCTGTGCCCCTGTCGAACAGAGCCACAGAAGTGATCCCCAGAGTGAATTTCCTATCTCCCATCCAATCATCAAGATTTTTCCTTGAAGAGTGTTAATGAGGAACTTTGCTTGACATAGATGGGTAGCTTGTTCCAGAGTATGGGAAGTCTCTGGGACAGGAATCTATCCCTCCAGCATGTTCTGTTTATTGTGGTGACAAGGTTTAGGTGCCTAGAGCATGTAGCTCAGAGGGATTGGGATTTCTTTAAGTGGAGCATGTCCATCAGCTCTAGGCTTGACATAGCTTTGCATGCTATGCAGGGATCACCTCTGAGTAGGGGATAATCCAGTTTTCCTATATTCAAACTTATTTACTAGGATTTCTTGCAGAAAAATAAATCTTTGAAGTCTTCAGAGTTACATTATTAGACCTGTTTGCAGCAGCACTGTTTACGGGTATAATGTTGAAATAAAATACCCACAACTGCTTAGCACCTGCACATTTATTGATCTTGAAAATTTCCAGAATCATTCATCCTACACTGCTACCAGATTCTACCAACAGATGTTATAATGGCCACAGATAATAGTCTGTGGTGGGTAACACATTACCACAAAATGCTATTTCATCTGTCTCCACAATCAAATAGCCAAGTTACTTAGAATATAATCTCTCTCAGAAAAAACGAGGAGGCCACACACACACACACACACACACACACACACACACATATATATATATATATATATATATATATATATATATATATATATATATATATATATATATATACATATATATATGTGTGTGTGTGTGTGTATAAATATATATATATATATATATATATATATATATATATGTGTGTGTGTGTGTGTGTGTGTGTGTGTGTATGTGAGTGTACATTATATCTATATATCTGTATTGTGTTTTATGCTCCTACTTAATTCGTGAAACTAGCACCCTGACCATCTTAATCAACTTAACAAGGCCTCTGACTGTACACACACAAAATCAGCCAGAAACCTTTCTCAGGCATATATATAACTGTATAATTATAATTATTAAGTGGTTTAATAACTGGTTTAGTTTTTGATGTCACTCCAAGGAGGCACAATATTTGCTTGCTTGGTAGGATATAGTAGGCAGACTAAGCTACTTTGTCAAGGATGGTCTGCACCTGTTCCCTGCCCAAGGCTTTCGAATACTGGCTAAAACCTTGCCCATCCCCATAGTACCTCTTTAGGCAGTGCCAACCTGATAAACCTACCAACTTAGCTAAAGAGAAAATTGTTCTCTTGCAAACTGTCCTCATCCTGGAGAATATAGACATGTGTGCAGTTACCAAGACTTGGTTTACAGCCACAGAGAGCATCCCGGCAGTGCAAGATTGTAATGCCTTCCACACATTTAGACCAGCTACTGCGCATATAAAGGTCTGCAGGTGAAGGAGTCTCCATTTACATAAAAAATGAACAGACCTCAATGCTTGTCCAACAATATTACACACTTGAGCTTGTAACTTGCCATAAGTAAAGTTTCATGCTATTTCTTTGCAACCTGTAAGTCCCCCTGTATGTCCCAGAAACTCCATACCATGTTCATGAACAAACTGGAGACAATCCCTATTCAACCCAATGCAATTTTCATGGGTGACTTTAACTGCCCCAGCACCAACTTGGTATCATACGCAATGTCAAGCATGCAGGCCTCGAGATTCCTGGACTTTGTTAACACAAATACCTTGGAACACCAAGTCTGCACACCCAGCAGTGGTACAAGTATCCTTGACCTGGCCCTCACAAACATGAGGGAATGATGCTCTCTTCCAATGTAATGTCCTCATTGGACAAGTCTGTCTCCTTTGAAGTAAATATTAAGTCTGGGACTTCATCTAACCCCAAAACATTAAAAAAAATTCCAAGGCTAACTACCTCCTACTAAGTGTCATTATTGAGAGAAACGCTGTACAGTGCTGCACAGAGACTGTTGTACATAGCTGAAATAAACATAGGACAACCTCCCAAAACAAGCAACCCTGATGAAATGCCAGTATGATTAAGTTATATAACAAAAGAAAGAAAATCATGTCCAAAAACAGGGAGTTGCCCAGCAAGATAAAAAAAAATCCTTCATGTATATTAGCAAACAATTCAGGGGACTAGTCAAGTCCACCAAAGCTAAATTTTATATAAAAATAGCCTCCCAAGCTAAGGGCAACCTAAGGCTTTTGTCAGTTATGCCCACAACTTTAAAGGCAACACTGAACAATGTGACGAACTAAAGGTGAGTTGAACCACCTATATGGAGCCAGAGGAAATAGCAAATCTGCTGGCTGACAAATTTAGCTCCAGCTTTACCTCCCCATTATCATCCCAAGTCACGTCCCAGGAAATACATCCACCATTTCTCCACCAATTATCAATAGGGGGCATGTGCTCACTGCTCTCTTTAAAGCAAATAACACTGCATCAGTGTGCCCTGATAATATCCCAGGATGCATCAGCATATAACATGAAACATGGCCTATCAGGACCAGTGCAATCTGTATTTATCCATAGACCCCAGATAGGCGTTGTTCAAAGCAAATGGAAGACTTCAGTGATTATCACTCTACACAAAGGGTGGCCTTCCTCTGACCCAGAGAGCTACAGACTGATAAGTCCAGCTACTCATATGCAAGGATATGGAAAAATTATCATGGATATGATAAACAATAACAAAGGAAATCTTCAGGCACTGGACCCTACCCAGTTTTGTTTGTCAAAGGCAGGTCATGCCTACATAACCTAGTAAACTTTTTTGAGAAGGTTAATAAGCTATAGAGGAGGGCAAAACAGTGCACACTGCCTACCCTGACCTCAAGCTAAGGCATTTGTCACAATACCTCATTCTAGAATTGTAGATAAACATACAAAATTAGGCATAAATCCACATGGCTCCTGATGGGTAGCTAGGACTCAAGATGTTAGGATGGAAGAATCCACCTCCATAAAAAGGCCAGTCACTAGTAGAGTTCCATAGGGATCAGTGCTGGGGCCTCTTTATTTTTGCCTTCTAATTCTCTGTAGTCAAGGCAAATGTCAAGGGCCTCAGGCTGACTACATCTGTGGATGACTGCAAATTAGACGTAGTTATTGAATTCCCTGAAGAAACAGATACACTTCAAGAGCTCCTAATGCAGACAAACAACTGGTGCCATAAACATGGACTGAAACTTTCTGTGAAAAAAATAGTACCTCATGGAAGGAAAGCCACCCTGAAAATTACCATATTCATTATACATTCCTAAAAGTAGACCCAGTGGTCAGGGGTCTGAGAATGCACGTTGTCAGTATACTGTTGTTTGACCACCATGTGTCTGCTGTGGTGAGAAAATCATTCTGTGCAGCACAACTTAAAAGTAAGGGCATGACTTCCAGGTCCGTGGAGGTCATTGTTCCACTGTACTCAGCTGTCATCGTACCAATCAGTGAGTATAATGCAGCCTTCAGAGTGTACCTGACCAGGAATTTGAAACAGCTTGACAGACCACAGATGTTCCTCACAAAAAAGAATAGATGGAGTAAACAAGTCCTGTGCAGACCATCTCAAAGGCGTATCCCTATACTCGGACTCCCACAGATTGCTGTATGGAGATCCTTACCTAGCCTACAAGGCATACATTGATCCCACTCTGATGGATTTGTTTAATATCCACAAAACAAATAGTGTCAGAAATACTAAGGACTTAGACCACAACTGTGACAGAAACAGGACATGCTGGAGAGACAGGTATGTGTCTCACAGATTATTCCTTCCCTGGAACAGGGTTGATATCCGCGTAAAGTTAAGCTCATCCCTTACCAAATTCAGTTTGGCCCAATGGATGGGAAATTTTACATTTACCCCTGGTTTTGCACCTATGTCCCTAATCGACAGGGGCAACCTGTGAATGCTTGATGTGTACAAGCCTGTATCATTATATCATGGCTTGTAAAATTTCTTGGGATATTTGCACGTCAGCAATATTTTGGTAAACTTGGGGTAAGTTTAGCTAGCTTTTTATAATGCCAAACAATGGCTACAGTGTTGTAACAAATGCTGCTAGAAGTTACTGTTCTAAATTTTGTAGAAAAGCAGTCTTACAATAAATGAAGAGCAGCTGATTTCCACATAGCAAATCTCAGCTCATAGTAGTTAACATGGGAAAACATCATGTGATTTCAAGATGTCCACACATTAACCATAATAATATGACAAGTTGGCAGGTTTTCTTCAGTTTGTCTACAGTTAACTGAAGTCTTCCATTGCAGACTGCAAACAAACTAGCCAGTGTGGTGCAATTAACAGGCAGCCCTTTCCTGCACTTTTCTAGAAACCACACCTGTTCTTTATGTGGCTGGATTGATCTCACTTACTGTTAAGTTGCTGTTCCACACTTTGTTGCAGTTTGTATACTGATGAAAGAATCCACTTGTTTTGATCAGAACTTATTTCTTTATGACCTATACCTAGCTTTGATTTCTTAGCCCGTACATTGATACTGAGCCTTACTATACAATACATTAAATTCCAATTCTGCTTACTGTGTCATTTTTTTTTTCAGTATTAGTCAGTATTTATTTATTTGTTTGTGCACTGGATGATAGTGTGTTTTGCTTGGGTTTAAAATTTCGTCTGTATTTCCTTTACTCTGCGGAGTCATCATATTGGTTTTATTTGGCTGGATTATTTTAATGCTGTTATTTTTCTCACCTCATGTCTTCACTTAAAAAGCACCACCTGCAGAGTGTCCATTAATAATACCTTGTTACTAAAGTAAGAAAATGTGAAGGAGTTGATTTCCAGAAGGCATTGTTATAAGTCAGAATGAGTGCTTTAACTTATTTTGAAAACTACTTTATTCTTTGCCCTGTATATATGTACTGTACTGTTTGGTTTTACTCTTTGATTGGTGAAGAAGAAACATTACAAAGACTTTTTATAGGCATATACTGCAAAGTGCATAAATGTAATTTTTGCACAGCTCAAATATTTAAACCTTTTACAGTAATTCTTTAATGCAGTGGATAGTGGCTGCATACGTGATTATAGAACACTTAAAGGCATAGTCTAGGGAGTGTGTGTGTGTGTGTGTGTGTGTGTGTGTGTGTGTGTGTGTGTGTGTGTGTGTGTGTGTGCGTGTGTAGGCAATGTGGGTTAGATTCATTTTTTCCAAACGCAGATTAATTAAGTTCAGAATTGTCAAACACAGTTCACTAAGTTCCAGTTAATTGCAGTATCCATATATCCATAATAAAGACTTTTCCAGAGATGAAGACATGCAATGGCCTGCGTTTATATAGACTGATTTTTTTTGTCATGCATTGATTCACTCAACTGCCGCTTGTCCAAACAACATATACTTATACGTGTGTGTGTGTGTGTGTGTGTGTGTGTGTGTGTGTGTGTGTGTGTGTGTGTGTGTGTGTCTGTATCTATCTCTCTCCCTAATATGTACATATTATATATAGAGAAACGCACACACATATACATTTGCATCCACATATATATATAGATAGGTATATTCATCATTATGTATAGAAGAGAATTGTAATTACACATGCTTTTTTGCATTTTTATTGAAGTATTGAATATGTGTTGGTAAAAGAGGTATGTTGTAGTATCCCCTGAATACAGTTTCATTCTCTGATTTCATTCAAAGTATGTAGCATCTGGGGCCCTTTCTGTCAAGCTCTGCATCTGTTAACAGCAGAGCTGAGCAGAGCATTTTTGTTCAGACATGGTGGTCACATGATTATATATTCATGGCTTTGACCATCTGAGGAGGTTCTGCCTTTAGTTAATTAAAGCCTTCAACCTTCCTAAGTAAACAGACAAAGGAACATCCCCGAAGCTTACTGTTGATAAAGATGTGTGGTAACTGCACAAGTTGTGTAGTACTTTGCAAGAAATATATTTTCCTGTTCATTTCCTGTTCTGTGGTGGGGCTTTCTGATGATGGTTTAGTCCTGCAGTGAGACATTGTCTGGTTTACACTGCCAAACATCCTGCCTAAGAGTTAGCGTTGCTGATGATGTAGCCCTGCCAAGAGAGGTTGGCTGCTTGTAAAGAAAAAAAAAAAAAAAAAAAAAAAGAACTGTTTGCAGCTCTGTTGGGATATCTGTATATATTTTTTTTTTGCTACCGTTATTCTGACAAATAATGTATTCCCAGGAGCTAGCTGAGAACATCAAGGGATATCAAGAGCAGATAGCAGCACTAAATTCCAAAGGCAAGATGCTCACAATGAAAGCCAAGCATGCCACAATGCTCCTGACAGTGACGGATGTAGAAGGGCATTCAGAAGGAATGGACGAGCTGGACAGGCAGGTCCTCCCCAGCCATACTGCTCACCCTTCGGTAGTGATGGTAAGCATTCTTTAGTAGTTTCTTTGTGATTGTGCTGTTTTGTTCTCTAACAACACTACTATCTGTGCCATTCTTTAATAAAATTGGTGTGAATGGGTAGATGGACTCTGCCATTAGTAAGTGGAGCATTAATGTATGTACATGCAGTCTTGCTGTAGAGCAAACACTGCCACATCAGCTTGTTTTGTGGATAGGATTTGCATATAAAAAAGTAATGTCCCAGGGTGACAGTAATCAGGAGTGAAATTAAACCTTTCAGCTGTACATTATTTCAAGTACACACAGAAGTAATAAATTAATACAGTATCACATTTATGTTCGTAGTGTAATACTTTGGATGACTTCCCCTTGAATCTTTAAAACTGCACTGAATTACTGATAAAAAATGAATTGCCAAATACACAGACTACCTAGTTAAGACAAATTTTGTTTACTGCACCCAAACATATAGACAAAAGTGAAATTCTGTGAGACACTTCATATTTTGTTAAAAATATGTGCTTAAAAATAAATCTGCCTGCACGCATTGTGTTCAACTTTAAATTACACTTCTTAACAGCTTCCCCACCCACCAAAAGCTTGCTACTCTAATCATACGTAGTTTCAAAAGGTCCAGCCCACACCAGGCCTAATCTGCGTTGTCAGTGTCTCTTTGTGATTTTTTACGGAAGACTGTAAAAAAGGAGTTCATATGTTTTTTCCTTCAAGCACACTAAATCAAGTAACTTATTTGCTCTTGGATATTGCTGTTGGCAGGCAGACTTGAGTGTCACTGACTCAGAATTTAAGACTGTCACACTGTTAGAATACACTGGTTATTTTGATTTAATAACTGTATTTATTTTGCTTTATAGATAGCGTTAAAAAATGATAAAAGGTACCACCTATAGAGTGGTGTACTAAAGAGGAGTGTAACTAATACATGCCCAGGACCCTGGAAACAGACCACTCACAACCGTAACTGTACAGTAAACAAAACAGACTGTCCTTACCATTACTGTTTTTGTTTGTTTACTTGTGAAACAGAGTGCATCTTGCATGGCTGAGTAATAGAAATAACTTGTGAACTACTGATATCATGGCTTGCTGTTAATAGTTATCAGTTAACCTTTTCATTAAGGCACCTCTTGCTTCAACAGTTATCTGACATCATAAGAAGTGTCCCTTTTGTATTATTTATTTATGCTGAGTACTTGGAAGACATACTGTGTTATTTTTGTACCTTTTAAGGAAAAGCAAATGGGGTGATACAGAACACAATATAAACATTATATTGAGCTCTTTCAAGGCATTATCAATCAGCAGTACTTGAACTCCTCCACAGCGTTGTGTAGTGGTTGTGGGTTTGACTTCAAAGTGCTTTTGGTTGGGAGAGTTGCCTGTCCACTGGCATTCCAGTTATTGCTGGCATTAGAGAGATCTTAGCTTAAAGGAAAAGGTAATTCTCCTCTAGTCATTTCTTAGCACTCCTCAAAATAATCATATTGGAAGAGCCCATTATAGTTTTTGGGCATTGGTTCAATTTGTCAGCTATGCAGTAAAGTCCATAGTTTCCTTCTTTTATATTAACAGTAATTATGCTAGGTAATTTTAAGTAAGAAATACTATCTGGGATGCAGCTGTCAGACCAGACTCTCTTTATTAGAAATGTTATTGGGACTGTAAACCGATCACCCTGCAAGACCACACAGTTTTCAGATTTACTAACCAAATTAAACATTCTACTGTACAAGCCATCACCCACGATCTAAAGTAATAAGAGGCTATCTGTAAAAAAGATCCAAACCAAGAATGAAAGGCACAAGAGCTAGTCCAACAGAAAAAAGGAAGAATAAAAAGTATGCAGTACAAGGTCATTTTATACCTTTCAAAAATCCAATTCCCATTCATTCCTGAAGTACCCCTGCTTCATGGGCATCATTTCGTCTTTATTCATTCTTGGTAAAGGACTCCTTCCACATTGAACTTACAGTCAGTGAAAACACCATGATCACGTGATCAGGCACCTTGGTTCAGACATCCCAATGGCAAAGGTCTCTAGGTCCTGCATAATGTAAGGAAGCTGCTTATAGTTCATTCAACAGAACCTCTGTTATGAGTGTGCTCAGACACACACACACAGAGAGGCAGACACGCACATGCACACACGCACACACACACACACACACACACACACACACACACACACACACACACACACACACACAGACACACACACACACACACTTACACTCACACAGACAGACACTCACACACACACACACACACACACACACACACACACACACACACACACACACACACACACACACACACACATACACACACACACAGATACACACACACGCGCGCGCACGCACACAGTGAAAACTGGCAGAACATCTCCCAACAAGCCCGCCTTACTTAACATTCCTCACAGATACTTGGTTCAAGACCAGTGAGAGTACTCCATCCATGCAGGGTCTCAATGCCTACCACTCATTCAGGCCTACCACATTAGATGAAGGCACTAAAGGTGGCAGTGTCTCTATATTTGTAAAAAATATATAAAAAAACTTCACCTCCAGACTAGTTAAACAAGATGATTGTATGAATCTCCTGTACATCCAACTTACCATTAACAAGACCTTTTATCACAGTATGGCTAAGTGTACGACCCCCCCCCCCCCAATATGTCCCTCTCAGCCCATAACTCCTACCTAAGTAGTATGGAGTCCATATGTATTAAGCCAAAAAACATTCTTATAGAGGACATTAACTCCCCTTCTCTTAACTGGGAGATGTATTCATCTCTGATACATTTGTCCAAAGTTTTCTGGAATTCATCAACACAAACTTTCTGGATCTGTTAGTTTGCATCCCAACCAGGAGCAGTAGAATCTTGTACTTGATCCTCAACATTTGGAACAACTGTGCTCCCTAGCAATTATAACCCCCCCCCCCTGCTCAGATCAGACAACAAATCAGTCTCATTCACCACAAGACTGAAGCTAGATGCATCCTCCAATACTTTGGTATTCGGAGATTATTTCAAGGATAATTTACTGAAACTGAATGATGACCTGGTTGAATTCAACATTTCCTTCATACTCAATGAATCCACTACTTATGTGAAATCCTTAACTAAAAGGAAAAAACAAAGCACTGACAAGGACAACACGAAATACAAAAAAAAAACTCAATTTAATACGTAAGTGCTTTCGTAAAGTAAAATACCAATACTTCTTCAGACAAAAGAGTAGAAACACATGATTCTATAAATACCCTAAAAAAAAATCACGACTTGATCAGCTGACAAAAGAAAAAATTCCAATAGCCAATTAAAAAGCCATTCAAAAAATGTTATTAAAACATCATATTAAGTCATGAAAATCACCCCACCTGAAAAACAGATTCCTACACCAAATATGTACGTTATGTAAAAAACAACTAAAAAATTAATGTCTATGAAAAATATATCTACATATGAATATAAAAATAATAATAATAGCTAAAAAAGTTAGCTTCATCTCATAAGACTTCTTAATTTCAAAATACAAGCTATTGAGCAGGCTTCATTTAATCCTGGTTCTGTAAATGCATCCAACGTAAGCTGCCATAATAATATTTTAGAGACACAGGTCTCACCCTCTCATGATATTCAACATGATCTATTATTTTAAATAAGAAGGAATGTTCAGGATTATTCATTACATGCTTTGCTAAAGCATTCTCATTTCTATTACTTCTTCTAGCATACAAATGCTCATATAAATGTTCCTTTAGTTTCCTGTCAGTTTGCCCAATATAGAAACTAGGACAAAGCCTTCATTTAGCCAAATATATAATGCTCTTTGAATTACAGTTGTACCTCCCTTTAACTGAGTACTTTACTTCCTCGATCTGAAAGCTATTTCCTGCTTCAGTATACCTACAATAGGGGCAGGCTTCGCATTTATACATGCCTATCACTCCTGGACGCACTTACTTCCTAAACTCTAGTAGAATCTTTAAATTTTGCCCTCTTCTAAAAATAACTCTGGGCAATGGTGCAAGTTTAGGGCCAATAGTAGTGTCACTGGAAATCAAATCCCAATTTTTAACTAAAATATGTCTCAAATTAGTTGCATCAGAACTGAAAGGTGCTATAAAAGTCAAGGAAAAATCAGTATTACTCCCTGATGCTTCCACTATACTAGATGGCACCACACAATCCAAATTTTGGTAATTTAAGATGGCTCTAAAATGACCTGATGTCCATTTCATTTGTACTTCAACAATTAATTCCTCTAATAAGGCACTAGAATAGCCATGCTTCAAAAACAAACTCTTCAAAAATTCACATTCATTTAAAAAGTCAGAATTATTAGAGATCATCCTGGCAGCTCTCACAAGGTGTTCCTTAATTATTGACCTTTTCTGGAAAGACGAGTGTAAGCTTGAAAAATGTAAAAATGAGTTTGAATAAGCTTCTTTTCTAAAAATCGTGGCTATATAAGCCTGCCTCATTCTGTCCTTACTAAGGAGGACATCTAGGTGTGGGATCCTATTACTGTGGAAAACATAAGTAAAACTCAGAAATTGGGTAGTACTATTGAAATGTTTTAACAAATCCTGAAAGCACTCATGTTCTCCTTTAAAGATGATAAATATATCATCCAAATATCATGTACAAAAATAAATATACTCAGCATAGGGGTTATTTTTAAACACAAATTCATGTTCCCAAAACGCCATTACCAAGTTAGCAAATATAGATAATTCGTGGAGGGATAGAATTTCATTTTCTAGCAACAAAGTATGAATAGAGGGTTTGGCCAGAGGATATGTGGAGGTTATATATGCTACAAAGATGTTTATCAGATCAAATTAGTCTATTGGGATGATAGTAATGAAGACTAGGAGTAAAAGCAGGGCAGTCATTGACTTTGTGAATAAAGTTTTGTGTGGTGATAAGCTGTACGTATTCTAAGTGCTGTGGTAGTTCATACCAATTCAAAGCAGTAAGTGCAATACAGTGGTGGCTGCGGTATTGTTTGTTGGTGGAAATTTTTGCAACCTTATTATAGCATGCCTCCAGCTGAGTTTTAACAGTATTCTGAAGGTTGGTTAGGATGAGTACACCCTACACGAGAGACTGGAAAAGGTAGATAGTGGCAAGATTGGTTTGGTAGTGTTGCTAAGGAAGTTTTTTATGCCTGTAGAGTATTCTTATTTTTTTGGTGAGTCTTTTTTTATGTTCTTTTGAATATGCAGATCAAATTGTTGGTTATCATCTATAATCACCCCAAGAAATTTTGTATGGGAGAGTACTTAAATTTCAGTTTTTTAGTGAAAAGATTTTGAAATTTGCTTTATCAGGCTTGTGTGATTTTTTTGGGAAACATTGCAGTAACTTTGCATTTTAGGGATGAGTAGTAACTGGGTATTATGGAACCATTTCTCAACTAAGGAAAAAGCTTAGAATTTGTAATTCTAATTCCCTGGTATCTTTTACACAATGAGTTTACAGCCCATTGCATCAGACATCAGTTTATCTGAAGCTTTTTCAAGGAGCCCATAACAACATGATGTGGTTTACAGTTAAAAACTTTTGACAGTTCAAGATAAACAACTACAACATCAATAATGGATTCCACTGTTTTGGCAACAAGGTCATAAAAGTCCAGTAAGTTTGTAAATGTAGACTTGATTGTACCAAATCCATGCTGAAACATATACATTAAGGATCCTGTTAAGTGATGTTTTCTCTATATTAGCAGCAAGACGCCTTTTGTAATATTTACTAATTAAAGATTTTAAACTGATGGGCCAAAAGTTATTAATTTTGTCAGAGACATCTTCCTTGTGGATAGCTACCACATTGGTCAATTTCTTTCTTTTAGGGACCTCATCAGTAAATTAAACAATTTAGTGATGCTTATACTTACTTGCTTCAAGATCTCACCCCAGAAACCACATGGAATGCTATTCATGTCCTGACTGTGGTCATTTTTTTATTCTGGGTAAAGACTTCTTTACCACATCCACACTAAATTCCAGTAGAGAAACAGAACATTTTACTGGGACATTAAATTCCATCTTGTGTTGTTCAACATGTTTAGTGACTATGAATTAAACATATTAGCTAGTTCAATACCCACATGCATTACCTTTCTTTCAGGATTTATTGGTGCTAGTTAGATGTCACTTTATTCCTATTAACATGTGAAAAAATACTATTATGCGACTTACAAGGTTTATAGTCAAAACGTACCTTGGATTCTTTTTTAGTTTTTTTTTTTACTAGTACTGTTGTAATGCTTCCTAGCAGCTGCTGTATGGCATTTTGTTAGAAATTAAAATTTATTTTTCTTTTCGATAATTTTGAGTGGGAATGTTGCCAGTGAGGGGATTGATTTTGCCATTCTAAATAAAAAAAAAAAACACCTGCTTGCAACTATTAATATGTTGCAGCCATGTTTTCTCAAATGTTTTTCACATGTAACTCGTCATTGTTATTGGATATGCAGCTCACTAATTAATTAACCTTTTCTGTAAGTTCTTCACTAAATAGCTTTGGTCTCATATAGCTAATTTTAATATATTCAGGTGTGTTTCTGAATTTGCCAAAAGATTCAGTTGAACAAAATTTCACTATTTCTTGGGAATATTTATTATTAGTAAATCTAATACATTATTTGCATAGTTGGAAAACCTAGCAGCTGATTAACTGCACAAGATTCTTTGGTAAGAGTTGATCACAAAATTCTTCTGCCTCTGTAAACTGGATGCTATTATTTCAATTTCTATATAGAAAACTACAATCTGCTAATATAATCTGATTATCAAGATCCAATCTATTTTCTAAACTCTGAATATACTCCAGCAGATCATACATTGGGAGTCCGAGACTTTTATAACATGCTAATAACCTTATAATGTTCTGGGCTGTAGGTGCATGTATATATAGTTCCAAAAGAATATCTTCTGTATGAGGGTTTACTGATAGGAGTATTGCAGGAAGATTTATTTATTTATTTGACATTTGTTAACCGGGTTGGTCCAACTGAGCCTTAAGCCCATTTTCAGTGTAGACTCGAGGAAAAAAGCTCCAATTTAGTACAAACAAATTGTAATTGTCCATTCAAGATTAACAATATATTAATAAAAAATAAACAGCTGGTAAACATTAAGTAGAACAAAGCAGTTATATAAGGCAGACAAATCATGAAGAAAGTAGGCAGTAAATAAAATTGAAAATTGAGAAAAAGTTTATGTATCAGTATAGTTACAAATCAAATATCTATTGAAATATACATATTTACATAGATTTTAGCTGCAAATGGAAACATTAGGTGTTGAAATGATCAATATGACTTCTAATTGTGAGAATTAGAGTCATGATAGTTATAGCTATAAAAAAGAAAGGAAGAAATTGAGTAAAAGAATGGAGAAGGGAGATTTAAGTAGGATCCTGGGAGGGGCAGGACTGTGAGTTTAATAGAGAATATTTTAGCTCTTTTTTGAAATGATTTATGTGTGGGATGTTTCGTACATTGGAGGGGAGTTGTTCCTGGCCTTGGACAATGAGTGTTTATATAAGAGTTTGCCAATCTTTTTATTGGGTTTGTATATCTCTAGGAGATGTTGGTTGGAGTTACAAAGTGAATGATTGGGGGTGTAGTTGAATACTAGGGAGGAGAGGGAGGGGCGGGCAGAAGGTTTGTAGAGCGTGGGGCATGTGATTTGTAACTGATAGTAGAAGTTGTTCGCGGAATTTTAACTATTGAAGTTTCTGTAGTGCAAGGCAGTGGTGAGAGTTGTAGTGTTAGTTTGTCACAAATCTAGTGATTTTATTAAGAGTTTGTTCAAGCTTGGTAATTAATGTGGATTGTAAGTTTGTAAGGATGAGAGCAGCACAGAGTAGGCAAGGTAGGAGGAAAGTCAGAGACAGTTTGGAGTCTGAAGTTAGGACTGTTTTTTTTTTCCTATAATGTAGTCCCAATTTTTGGTGTGCTTTTCTTGATACAATGTTGAATGTGCAAGTAAAATTTAAATTGATCGTCTATTATGCTTTCCAGGAGATTAGTATAAATTTCTGATTTGATGATAGTGTTAAGTGATGAGACGGTAAAGGAGGATTTGAGATGGGAGAGTGATCTAGGAAGGAAGAGACAGAGTCTTTTTTGTTTTGTTTTGTTTTTTTTTTTTTAGATTAAAGATGATCTGGTTTTCTGTAAGCCACCTTTCAATGGAAAGGAATGTGTTTTGGGTAAGTGCGTGAAGATGAGAGATGTTGTCAGAGAAGGAGATAAGTGCTGAGTTGTCTTTGTCTGCATATTGTATAAGAGAGGAGTGTCCACAGGATGCATGGAGATTGTTAGTAAAGATATTGAATAGAAAGGGTCCCAGAACAGAGCCCTGGGGGACTTCTGTTTGGATAGGTAGGAAGGGGGAGTAGGAAGTGTGCCATCTGGCAGATTATAGACTACTGGTAAGGTAGCTGGAGAACCAATGGAGGGTGGAAGATGACAGACTGTGATCAGCTAATTTTGTTAGTAGCTTAAAGTGAGACACTGTATCAAAGGCTTTAGAGAGTTCTAGGAAGAGACATGATACTAGTTGGTTGTTGTCTGTAGCCTCTGCTACAGTTTGAGTAAAGGATAGAAGGAAGATTGTTTGAAACAAAAATTGCTAACCAACCACAACTATGAAGTCATCTCAGACATTTATATTTTTGTAGCCTGGTGGTAAAATGATTACATATTGCCATGACCCTGTTATTACAACCACAGAATATTTCAGCTCTTCACATAATACTCTAATTTTCTCTTTTAGTTATTTAAACAATTTAAACAGTTATTGTTTTACTGATGAAGTTCCAGCTTTGATGGAATGAAAGAGATAAAACCATTAGTAAAAATTGTTGAAAGGTCCTCAGTGGAATCTGGAATGCCATTTTTTTTATCTATTTTTTTAAATCTGAGGCCTGTTTTATTGAAAACCTTTGCACCTCCGATTTCACTTTTGTCATCCACCTCTGATGTCAGGTGCATCTCTCCCTTTCCATCCTTTTATTAGCAATGTTTGAATGTTCAAAAATGACTTTATTAGTACTCTTAGGCTTTGGTAAATTTATTGTGGGTAAAACTCATGGTGTGGGGTGCAGTACTTATTCCATTATCACCACAAAACTTCAGTTGTTTTCCAAGCCCAATAAGGTTTCCTCAATAACGAAACTTGAATAAAATACCAGTAGTTTATTGTAAATTCAAACAGACATAAAACAGACTAAATTCAAACAGACATAAAAAACTTTCATTTCCTACCACGGAAACATCATCAGAGTCATTGTCAAAGTTCCCGCCCTTACTTTAAATAGACCCAACACCTAAATAATTAACCAATTAATTTCTAGTTAAAGTAATACAACTAACTAAACCCATAGTTCATAAATTCTATAAATGTAACCATTTATATATATATATATATATATATATATATATATATATATATATATATATAAAATCAATATACTACCTTGTCACTTTATGCATGTTGTAACAATAAACATACAATCACAAACACCATGTACTAATATAAATATATATATATTTTTACAAACAACGGAATTTTTAGAATTTACACATGAAATATGTGAAGATAAAGTGAACTTCTTGGATGTTACTATCTTGAAGGACATCAAAAATAAAAAAATTAAGTCCAAATTATATAGGAAGGAGTGTTTCTCTAATTCATACTTACATTATAGTAGTAATCACCCTATTAATCAGAAACAAAATATAATAAAAGGTCAGATGATTAGGGTGATACGTATGACATCAGAGGAAGATGATATGATGAGTGAGTTGGACTTTATACAGAATCTTTTTGAAGAAAGGGACTATCCTGTAGAGATTATAGTGAATATTACACAAGAAGTTCTGAAAGGATGGAAAGAGAAGTATATACCATTAATATTAAGTGGGCATAGCAATAGTAATTGTATGCAACCTGAGGTAAAGGAGTTGGATGAAAGGAAAGAGACATGAGATGTATATGTGGTACTGACGTACAATCAAGACACTAAAGATATTAAGAATAGTATATATAGAAATTGGACTTTATTTTCATCTATGCCCATTAGTAGTAAAATATTTTCTAAAAAGTTAAAATTTGGGTATAAGAAAAATAGGAACTTGAAGGAAATACTGAAAGGGAACAAGTAGTAAGATCCAAAAGGAAGGTTGGTACGTATAAGTGTGGTAGATGTTCACAATGTCCATTTGTGTACAACCAAGGGGGTTTAGATATAGAGCATATCAATATGACATTCTACCCTAAGGATAACTACAATTGTCAGTCAAAGGGTATAGTGTATTTGGCTAAATGTATTTGTGGCTCATATTATGTGGGAAAGACAGAGAGGAGTTTGAAACAAAGGATATATGAGCACACATATGATATTAATAGGAGGAAGGAAACCAATGCACTTTATAGACATACTGTAGTTTGCCCACAGGCTGATTTTAAGTTTTGGGTCATAGAACAGGTTTCAAGAAGTGAAAGGGGTGGTGACTGGGAAGCGCAACTGGAGTTAAGGGAACTTATATGGCAACTGCAGTTGGATGCTTGTAACCCAGCGGGACTAAATGACCACATTTCACTTATGCCAGCACTCAAAATTAGAGCAAACAAGTATTAATGGTTAAAAGTCGAATGATTAATTAAACAATACGTATGAAATTAAATTATTGTATAATATGAAAACTATTTAACAATATTTTATTTATTTATTTATTTATATGTGCAATATGTGTTAAAATATGTTTTAAAATATGTGAAACGGTTTTTAAAGTATGTGAAACAGTATTTAAAGAATTAGGTTATGAGAGACATTTTTTAGTTTTTAAGTTTATTATTTCTCTGTTTAAAATATATATATTTATATTAGTACATGATGTTTCACCGTTGTGGTGGTGCTGCGGTAGCGGTGTCGCCTCATAGCAAGAAGTTGTTCCATTCGATTCTCAGTTAGAGTGTCTTCTGTGTGGAGGCATACGTGAATGGGGCGTGCCTTCGTTGAAGGTTGTACGTCAGGGCTGGTAACCTGGTACGTAAAAATCCACTACCCATCATTAGCGGACCGGAGTTCCACTGTGGCGACCCCTATCCGGGAAAAGCCGAAATAAACACACAAACAAATATTAGTACATGATGTTTGTGATCGTATGTTTATTATTACAACATACGTAAAGTGACAAGGTAGTATATTGATTATATATAAATGGTTAAATTTATAGAATTTATGAACTGTGGGTTTAGTTGTATTACTTTAACTAGAAATTAATTGGTTAATTATTTAGGTGTTGGGTCTAGTTAAAGTAAGGGCAGGAACTTTGACAATGACTCTGATGATGTTTCTGTGGTAGGAAATGAAAGTGCTAAGTCCGTTTGTTATGTCTGTTTGAATTTAGTCCGTCTTATGTCTGTTTGAATTTACAATAAACTACTGGTATTTTATTTGAGTTTCGTTATTGAGGAGACCTTATTGGGCTTGGAAAACAACTGAAGTTTTGTAGTGTTACTGGTTTATTTTCTTCAGTCATTCCATTGGATTATTGGTCGTATGTACATTGGTAAAATGGCATCTTCCAGGAACCGAGGTGCCTCATATATGTATAGCTTGGAACTACAAACACCTGAATGCCTTATTAGGAGTGGTGAAGATGGGTCGAACAGAACACTCTTACAAGACTTAAACAGTCTCATTAGTTTGTATTCGCAGAATGGAGTGTCTGAACTAGAAGGAACTATTCCCTGTGGACAGGGCCATGGCAGTAACGGACCGGTACTTTCGGGTGAATGAGAGGATGGAAAGGAGGCTGGAAGCCAGAGTGGAACCGCAGGGAATATTATGGCAGAGGAAAGGCTTAACAATCAAGAGAGCAGAGCAAATGGCTTGGAGAACAATTATGCTGTATGGGGACAGTGTTTGGATTTGGAACTTAATCAGTGGCTGAACAGGAAGGACTTTGTGATGTTAGACCCAACACCTAAACGGGATAATGATACATATTTAGGTATGTGTAAAAAACTAAAAGATAAAATGTTAAAATACAGAGGGCTTATGGCTAACAACAGTTTTTTAAGTGAATGTTTAAGACATGAGATTGTACCGAAGGGACTTTGTATTAATTGATTTCCCAACAATGTTTGTGTGGACACAGAATTTTTTAAAGAATTGAAAAGTTTTTAATGAATGTGGTTTAAAAGTGGTTAAGCTTATTATAAAGAACAATGAAAAATGTTTGCAAGTGCTGGCAAATGTTGTATCTTTCAGCTTTTCCCAGTTAGGGGTCTCCACAGCGGAGCTCCGGTCCGCTAATGATTGGCAGTTGATTTTTACGTGCTGAGTTGCTGGCCCTAATGCACAACCTTCAACAAAGGTATGCCCATTCACGCTTGTCTCCACAGAAGATGCTCTAGCTGAGAATCGAACGGGACAACGTCTTGCTGTGAGGCGACAACGCTACCGCAGCACCACCACCGCGGATGACATTCAAATATTAAATGATAAAATACATAAGGATTTGCTTTTTGGGGTGGAAGAGATGAAAAATAAATATGCATATATGTTTAAGGATGTTGAGGCCTATGAAAGCAATAATTAAAAAAGGAAGATTGGTCAGTTAGATAGGGACTTAACTGATTATAGGGAAGGTAAAGCATACACCATTAAGGGGACTTACAACAATAGGAATGACAGGAGAGATATGGGGTATGTATATGAAAGAAGGATTAGGAGTGATGGTGATATGGAAGTGATAGAAGAACAAGAAGGGGACATCCCTTTAGAAATGGACCCACCGAGGAGATCGGAGAGAATAAGGAACTTAGCAGTCCAACCTACGTATACACAAATGACATCGAGGGGTGTAGGGAGACAAGAGAGGGGTCAAAAAGGAGTTCATTGGAACAACCAGAGGAATTATGTGCAACCTACATACCCAACCAGACAGTATTGGGACCCAACCAGACAGTATTGGGAGAGAAGGGGCATATTAACAATATCGAGCAGATCGGCATTATTAAGAGAGATTGTATATATGAGAAGGACAATTTTAAAATACATAACTATGCTGGTATAGAGATGGATGAAAGACATTTTCAGCTTTTTTAAAAAAGGTTTTAAGTTTGTCCCAACTAGAAAAGGGAACTTGGCCAATACTCTATTGGATACTAAGATGTTTGTAAGAAATTTGATCTTAGCCACTATCTGTGAGGATAGTGGGTCAAGGAATAACCCATTTAAAAAGAAAAGCACCATTAACCCCCCATTGGTACCTGATTTACATAATTTTGAAACTATTTTGAATAATGAGATAAAAAATTATTATAAGAACAGAAAAAAATGGTACCTTAATAATATAACTCTAGAAGAAATGGAAGTGATGAAGGAAATTAGTAATGACAAGGAAATTAGAATTATGAAACCAGACAAGGGGGGTGGGGTAGTGATTATGCAAAATATATAGGGAAGATGCTTGGAGTCAAAATGTGGAGGGTAGATACAGTCAAGTATCAAGAAATGAAATGAATATAACGTATCATAAAATAGATTTGATTTTGGAGGATAATTTGATGCAAGGGGCTATAGACAAAACATTATATCAATTTCTGAGCGTGCCAAAACCATACCATTCATTTCTAGTATATTTGGAATTCCAAAGACCCGCAAGAATTCTATGGACCCACCTAGGAGACCTATAGTCTCATCAGGTGGGTCCAAGATTGAACCTTTAGCTATATTTGCGGACAAAAAGCTAAAGCCATATCAGAAATTTTATCCACATATATTAGTGGATTCATGGGATTTTCTAACAAAAGTGGGGAAATTAAAGTATGATGTGGAATATGTGTTTATAACAGTGGATGTTAAAGATTTGTTTTCTGTGATTCTGCATGAGTTAGGTCTTAAATGGTTAGAGGAAATTATGAAAGAATTTGGGTTTTTGGACGGTAGAGACTTCAATTTGGTATTAGAGAGTGTGGAGTTGGTTATGAAAAATAACTATATATATTTCCAAGGAGAGCTATACCATCAGATTGATGGTATACCAATGGGGCAGCCTGTGCACCTGTAGTGGCTAACATAATATTATTGTATTGGGAGAAACATTTCATACTGGATTCTGGATGGAAGCAGTATATAAAAGCATATTTTAGATTTCTGGATGATATATGCTTGGTCTGGAAGGGACCAAGACATGAAATAGATAAATCTGTGAGGTATATTGGCCAAACAGAATTTTTAGAATTTACACATGAAATATGGGAAGATAAAGTGAACTTCTTGGATGCTACTATCTTGAAGGACAACAAACGTAAAAAATTTAAGTCCAAATTGTATAGGAAGGAGTGTTTCTCTAATTCATACTTACATTATAGTAGTAATCACCCTATTAATCAGAAACTAAATATAATAAAAGGTCAGATGATTAGGGCAATATGTATGACATCAGAGGAAGATGATATGATGAGCGAGTTAGACTATATACAGAACCTTTTTGAAGAAAGGGACTATCCTGTAGAGATTGTAGTGAATATTAAGCAAGAAGTTCTGAAAGGATGGAAAGAGAAGTACACACCATTAATATTAAGTGGGCATAGCAATGGTAATTGTATGCAACCTGAGGTAAGGGAGTTGGATGAAAGGAAAGAGACAGGAGATGTGTATACGGTACTGATGTACAATCAAGACACTAAAGATATTAAGAATATTATATGATAGAAATTGGACTTTATTTTCATCTATGCCAATAATAGTAAAATATTTTCTAAGAAGTTAAATTTGGGTATAAGAAAAATAGGCACTTGAAGGAAATATTTGAGAAGGAACAAGTAGTAAGATCCAAAAGGAAGGTTGGTATGTACAAGTGTGGTAGATGTCCACAATGTCCATTTGTGTACAATCAAGGGGGTTTAGATATAGAGCATATCAGAATGACATTCTACCCTAAGGATAACTACAGTTGTCAGCCAAAGGGTATAGTGTATTTGGCTAAATGTATATGTGGCTCATATTATGTGGGAAAGACAGAGAGGAGTTTGAAACAAAGGATATATGAGCACACATATGATATTAATAGGAGGAAGGAAACCAATGCACTTTATAGACATACTATAGTTTGCCCACAGGCTGATTTTAAGTTTTGGGTCATAGAACAGGTTTCAAGAAGTGAAAGGAGTGGTGATTGGGAAGCGCAATGTGTTAAGGGAACTGCATTTGGATGCTTGTAACCCACTGGGGCTAAATGGTCACATTTCACTTATGCCATTGTATTAATGGTTACAAGTTCAATGATTAATTAAACAATGTGTATGAAATTAAATTATTTTATAATATGAAAACTATTTAACAATATTTTATTTATTTATTTATTTATTTATATGTGCAATATGTGTTAAAATGTGTTTTAAAATATGTGAAACAGTTTTTAAAGTATGTGAAACGGTATTCAAAGAATTAGGTTATGAGAGAAGTTTTTTAGTTTCTAAGTTTTTAAGTTTATTGTTTCTCTGTTTAAAATATATGTTTATATTAGTACGTGATGTTTGCGATCGTATGTTTATTGTTAAAACATACATAAAATGACAAGGTAGTATATTGATTATATATAAATGGTTAAATTTATAGAATTTATGAACAATGGGTTTAGTTAGTTGCATTACTTTAACTAGAAATGAATTGGTTAATTATTTAGGTGTTAGATCTATTTAAAGTAAGGGCGGGAACTTTGACAATGACTCTGATGATGTTTCCGTGGTAGGAAATGAAAGCACTAAGTCTGTTTTTTATGTCTGTTTGAATTTAGTCCGTCTTATGTCTGTTTGAATTTACAATAAACTACTGGTATTTTATTCGAGTTTCATTATTGTGGAGACCTTATTGGGCTTGGAAAACAACTGAAGTTTTGTAGTGTTACTGGTTTCTTTTCTTCAGTCGTTCCATTGGATTATTGGACTTATTCCATTATGTCATATTACTAGACCTTCTTTAAGTGATCTTTAACTTTCTCACTTAAGCAAAATGGTATTCACCTGTAAGGATCTGCTTCAGGGTTTAGTTTAGTGTCTTAATGCAGCACTGTTAAACAAACATCTGTATTTACTGCACAAGTTACTTAGTTGTTGTTTGTGTGTGTGTGTGTGTGTGTGTGTGTGTGTGTGTGTGTGTGTGTGTGTGCGCGCGAGTGTGTGCATTTATATGTATGTAAAACAGCGGAAGCTTTTAAGGGATCATAGTGATTTTATATCAGGTAACATTTTTGTTTGGCCGAGGACTCCAGGGCGAAACTCTTCCTGATTTGATCCCACTGAGTCCATGCAGCATCATTATTTTGATGCTACACCTTTAATAACAGCTGATATAGGTGATATACCTGATATAGGTGAAGCTCGTGGACACACAAATTCAGCTGTCGTCATTGAGTCGTCTACTCCACATGTGATTGACGTCAACAACGCGACTTCGCTAGGAACTCCGCCACCCAACCAACAAGCTTTACACGTCCCAGGCGATGAACTAAGGCAAGGAGCCATTAGACGGACTGGTAACCAACACTCCACTGGTGAGAAATCATCTTCTCCTTTTCCTATCAAACAAACCAGGTTTGCGAGAGGGAGATCTCACAGCAGGGGCCCGAAAAAACGAAAACATTCTCAAGAGAGGTACGGTCAAAAGAGAACTTTTTGGAATTGAACAGTTTGGTTGTTAACTACTCTAGCCATACTTTATCTGATTCTGATACATCGCTACTCAACAAGGGCATGAATTTCATTCCGTCTCAGCCCAGTAAATTGAATGAAACATTTTGTGATCTTAGACTTTTTGCACGTAAGGTAGCGTTAAGAGTTCATTTTAAGAACAATGAGAATATGTGTATTAATGCTTCTTTCCCTCAACTTGTAAAACGTAAAAGCACTTTTTCACCCATGTTACCTCCAGCTGTTGAATGCTTTGTTAAGCTTTGTGAAAGAGATTTCTATTTGCACTATTCAACTGGCAATAGAAGCAATAAGTTTTATAATTTGAGTAAAACAGAATTTATTACTTTGCAAACCCTCCGAACGAATGAAAACATTATCATTACATCAGCTGATAAGGGTGGGGGAGTTGTTTTACTAGACTCAAGTGCTTACATAGATAGCATGGAGTTATTATTGGAGGATGTCAGCACTTATAAAATATTGATGGCTGAAGATGTGAATATTATAATAAGAAATATTCATGACAATTTGTATGATATGTTAATGTGCAGACAAATAAGCAGTGAAACATATGAGTTTCTTCATGTTGAGAATCCTTTAATTCCATGCCTGAAGGGTTTACCTAAGATTCACAAAGAATTATTTCCCGTTCCTATGCGCCCTATTGTTTCTGGCAGAGGTTGGGCTACATACAATATTTCTGTTTTCTTAGAGAAATTATTAAGACCACTAGTAGACACTATACCAACAATACTTAAAGACACGTACCAGCTATTAAATGATATTGAACATTTACAATATGATTCTGTTGAAATAAGGAATTCTCTATTAGTGACACTTGACGTCAGAAATCTATTCACCTGTATACCCAATGATTATGGTATACAAGCCATTAGAGAAGTAATTGCTAGTGAAACTACTTTTAGCGTTAATAGGCAAATTTTAGTATGCCAACTATTAGAATTGGTACTACATAACAACATTTCCTTGTTTAACAAGAAATATTATTTACAGCTATGGGGTGTCGCTATGGGCACCCCATGTGCTAATACATATGCTAATTTAGTTATTTTTTTTGGGAGAAGCACCATTTATTCAACAGCATATGGTTTGACAAAGTCAAGCTATACAGGAGATTTGTAGATGATGTTATTATTGTATGGCAAGGTACTCACTCTGAGTTCCAAACTTTTTAAAATTATCTTGAGTCCACCACAGGATTTCTGAGATTTACAACTGAATATTCAGAAGAAAACATTAGTTTTTTAGATGTAAACCTTATGTACAACAATGACTGTAGATTAGTGTCCAAACTATATAGGAAACCATGCTGGAAAAATACGTTATTGTGCTTTAACAGCATGCATCCTAGACATATGTTCTCAGGCATTATAAAAAGCCAATTCATTAGATTGACTAAATTATGCAGAGATAATGTCACTCTACACAAGGAGGCTGATGATATGGAACATTTATTCTTAGATAGAGGATACACCCCCAGTTTGGTTAGATCCATAAAAAATACTATCATAGGATTCCCTGTAGCGGCTGCTGAACCTATTGAGGGTTATAATGTTAACACCCAACAGCCTCAGCATGCTTCATGCTTTAGACAATATGGAACTTATGGAAACAACAAGTTAAGTTATATGATGAAGTACACTAATGATGCTATAGAAATCAAGAAGGTTGTTGGCAGGCATTGGAATGTATTGACTATGGATGATTCAATTAGAAATATGGTAGGTGACAGACCCTCCTTCATGTTTAAAAACTGTGATAATCTTAAGTCAATATTTAGTCGTGATTATAACAAGATCAGACATGGCCCCTTGATAGATCTACCATACAAAGGGAGTTTTCCCTGTGGGAAATGCAATATGTGTCAATATATTACAGGAACACAAATATTTCGACATCCTTCTGGCTTTTTTAAATTTGAACCTAGATTCTTTGCAAACTGTGATACAATGAATTTGGTATATTTGGCAACATGTTTACAATGTGATGCGTTCTACATAGGTCTAACAAAAAGAAATTTTAAAGAAAGGATCTATAATCATATTTACGATATCAGAAAAAAGAATGAGTTGAACGCCTTAGCGAGACATGTTAACTCATACATTGATCATAGTTTTAAATTTAGGGCTTTACAAGTTGTTACACCGAGTTTGAGAATGGGAGACAACTTGAATTATCTAGCCAGACTGGAACTAGAATGGATATTTAGGACAGGGGCACACCTACCACCAGGTTTTAACCATTATCATATGATACACATCATGATGTACTTTCAATATAGATATTTCTGAATATATTTAGGAACTCATATACGTATTGTTTTGTTTGATATGCTTTATTGCATATATTGTTCATACATTCTTTAGTTTGTATGTTAATATTTAAACTTATTTTAATTCATTTATTTTCATTCCATGCTTATATTTTATTTATATTAGTTTGACACTAATTATTTCTGTTTCTAGATGAATTTGGTATGGTCCAATTACATCAAGACATTATATATCTAGATTGTAACGCTGTTATATAATCATTTGATATGGTTTCCCATTAGATGTTACATAACAGTCATTGCTGACTTGTTTTTACAAATTCACACATAGTGTTGTTTATACATGTGAATTACATTTTTTATACATATATATATATATATATATATTTTATATCAGCATATATATGTTCAATTTTTATGCTTAATTTTTGTTAAGTAACTATGATAATATATGTTAGTCATTGTTATGAAATAAGCTGCGTATAATGTTATTTTGAAAAATGTGTACTAGCACTTTAAAATTCATTCATTGCAGTAGATTAAGGATTGTTTTATTTTAATTGTTTTAATTGTTTTATTAGTTGAATTTAGATAATTGGTTTAGCTATAAAAACCATTATGAAGTAGTATTGTTAGATCTGAAGAAGCGTGCAGGTGGCACGTGAAAGCGCTCATCCTTTGTTTTTATGGTCGAATAAAAGATTGGATTTCTCAGCAAGGACTTTTGTTTCTTCATGGTGATTTCAACAGTTTATTTTGCCTCAGCTTATTTCTCTCCATTTGGCTGTTTAATCTTCAGGAGGTTTGTGGTATTATTCAGTTTACATGTATGTATATATATTTATATATATATATATATATATATATATATATATATATATATATATAGATATATATATATATATAGAGAGAGAGAGAGATGCCACACACACACACACACACACACACACACACATATATATATATATATATATATATATATATACAGATAGATATAGCTGTATATAAATAGATATGTATAGATCAATAATCGCTTAATAATTCTCTTTTTCTTTGCATATTTTTGTAAAATACTTCTAGCTTATTATCAAATGTAGTATCTGTTCTTATCAGTTTAATCTGTTTTTTGCATTTTATGTATAACTCCCCTAAAGTTTTCCAGTTGGTTTTATGAGGGTACTGTCTGTCTACAACAATGTCTGCATCATGTTTTGAAGCTCTTTCCTTTTTTATGTGGCATTGTACTTGCTTCCTTTCTGTGTGCCATTCTCAATTCCTATTTTTCCTTCATTAAGCAACTCTCTGCATTTTTTTCTTTATAGATCTATTGATTTTTTTTGTCTTAATCACTGAAATGTCAAGAGCATTTGCAAAATGCAACAGATTGTCAATGGTCACATATGGTCATCCATTTCCGTCTTTCATACCCTACCCTACCACCTGTTGTGGTCTTCAGCATTAGGGGTTAGGGGATGGCATAATGGTTAAGGTGTTTGCCTCACAGATAAGAGGAACAGGTCCAGGATTTAATTTTCACCAAGGGAAATTGGCTTAAAATGTCCCACAAGGGCAATTAGCCTAGTGCTTGCCTATGAACTTCTACATGTCTGCATTATTTGTGTTACAGTTGTATATTAATGTCAGTGAACTCACCATTTCTAGCTAGAATCCTCAGTCATCTTTTATACAGCTCTGAGGACTTTTCTTCTTTTCAGTCTGACATGTCCAAACTATTTATATTCTACATTTACTTTAACTTGAAGTGGGAGTTTAACTTGAATTGCACATCCTGGAATGTATTATCTAATCCTGCTGTGGCTTAGTATATATCATAGAATGGAAGCGTGTCAGTATATTGACAGCCGTTTTGGTGAGTGCCATTTCAGGGAAAACGTTTCACTGAAGTCACTTTCAGTTATAGTGGAACCCTCCCTTTTCTTCACTGTTGTGTGACACAGAGCTGGCATATTTAAGTTCAAAGGGTGTGGGGATGCAGGAAAGCTTGCCCCTGCAAATATAAGTGTAACTTTCTTCAGATTTTTTGTATTCTGGGACTGTGCTGTCATGCTATAAACATGATTCCCATAGCATTACAATCCTGCCATGTGTGAAAATAAAGCTGTCAAACTGTTACCATTTGCAATGGTTAATGATTTTGCTTAGTTTTGAACTCTGGCTACCCATTGTTTGCAATGTGAGTTAATAGCTTGCATTTACAGTCTTTTTCATATATTGGCAGGATGTGAATCTTTGCAGATATTTTTCTTATTTTATGTATGGTTTGACTTTAACCCTTCCTTTTATCCATTATCATGTTGCATACTTTCATGTTGTATACCTCTTTCATGTAGCAATCTTTTTATGTGACTCTGTATAAAGTCACCAGTGAGTTGATTACTTCATTGTTGTTATAATACCTGTATAAAGTGAATAAGCTGTGAAATTTTCTCTTGATTGCTAAGTTCGCCTACATTTGCTCTTTTTATGACAGGGAATATATACTTTAGACAAAACAAAATAATAGTCTAGCCACCTTTTTCGGACTTCATTGTAGTGTATAAAAATGTTACTGTGATGCCCATGCACTGCCCCAGCAATCAAGGAGCCTCAGTCCTCACCACTGGTTTCTCCCTTTCTTTCCAGGTCCCCAATAAGATTCCCACTGGCACAGCTATAGGGTCCAGATCTCAGCCTAGTGGGTAAGCTAAAACCTCCAGCAGACTCTCTGTCCAACCAGTGCTTTGTGTCCCTGCCCAAGTAGCTCACACACACACACACACACACACACACACACACACACACACACACACACACACACACACACACACACACTTTGAGATGAGTTATATACAACCACACAGACAGTCCTGGGGAAGGCTGGCACAGGTTCTCCAGCTGTGCCCCTTTTACCCAGACTATGGTAGTACCACTTGCCACCACCCACTAATATTTATCAGCTACTAAAAAGGGCCTTAACAATGAGTGTCCAATTATTACTGTGCAATATTATTATCCAAATGGTAAGTGCAACTAAACAGTCAAGGCTTATTGGAGTGGTTTGGCCAGTATCACTAAATATGTGCAGTGTACTCTTAGAGCTTAAATTATATCTACACAAAACAGCCACAGTTGAAAGGTTTAAAAATATTTAATAATAAATAATAAAAACACAAGACAATACGTCTTACTACACAGTGCTAGTCAAGAGTTTAGAGATCACAGAGAAATACTTAAAATAATACAGTAGAACATTTCTGACATCAATAGAGAAAAAAGACTAATCTAATTTTCCTAGTTCCTAGCTATATCTAAGAAAAAACACAGTTCTAAAATAAACTTACATATACAGCAAGACAGTGCTGGTGATGTTGGATGTTCTCAAGACAAAATGCTCAATGCTGTAATTCTTTCTGTCCTTAAATTGATAACACAGTACAACTGATTCATTTCAGATTACATAATTTCTTTCTGGTTCCCAGGCTAACAGAAACTCAGAGGTTAATCACCCTTTTGATCTTGCAGCTGGTCAGGAAGCCAGAGCAGTAAAATAAATTATACATGTAAATTCTAGCCATTAACTCTGGCCTCAAAACAATAGACAGATTGTCTCCCTTTAGACATCTCGGCTCCGAGTTTTAGATCAAAGAATTTCACAATGCCTGACTTATCAGCTGTCTTACAGCGGAGTGCACTGTTGTTACGCTTTTTTCAGTTCAACATCCAATACAGTCTTTTCACATTTAAGGGAACAAGCCTGTGGCTTACATTAATATTTACAAATGACAGAATTATTTACAAAATTCTATCTGGCTAGGCTGGCAGCCTTCACTTATCTTCACCCCCCCCTCCCCCGGGAGAACTCGAGCTAGTTTTTCAAGTGACCCTTGAGAAACATTGCTTAAGAGGGTTAGGTCTATCTGAGTATACCTTTCCCCATTCCCTGTCTTGAGAGCCCATCCACGATGGCATTGCTAATTCCACAGTGGTGCAGCACTGACATATCATATGCTTGCAACCCTAGGCTCCATCTTAGCAACTTGGCGTTTTGCTAGCTGGCTCTGTTTAACCATGTTAGGGGATTGTGATCTTTCACTATAGTGAATTTTCTTCCATACAGATAAGGCTGAAATTTCTGCAGTGCCCACACTATGGCTAGACATTCCTTTTTTTCAGCTGCATAGCATTCCTTCCTGGGTTGGAGCTTACAACTGAGATAAACCACTGGGTTCTCTTCTCCCTCTGAAGAAATCTGGCTAAGTACAGCCCCCTCCTCATGGTTTAAAGCATCCACCTGCACAGCAAATTCTTTGCTGTAATCTGGACCGGCTAACACAGGGAGTCCTCCCAAAGCTACTTTAAGGTTCTGGAATGCCTGCTCACATGCTGGAGTCCACACTACTACCTCATCTGGCCTGTTCTTCCTTTTCAGGTCTATGAGGGGAGCAGCTTTTGTACTATGACTGGGGACGAACTTTCTGTAGTACCCTGCTTTCCCTAAGAATGTCCTCACCTGATTTTTGGTGACAAGTGCAGACCATGCCTGAATGGCTTCTACTTTGGCAGGGTCTGGCCTAATCATACCACTCTCCACTCTATGTCCCTGTTAGAAGACCTCTGCCATACCCACCTAACATTTGCTCAGCTTAATGGTTAACCCTTCCCTCTGTAGTCTTCCCAGCACCTCCCTGACATGTTGAAGGTGCTCTCGCCAGGAATGGTGTAGATGGCAATATCATCTAGGTAAGCAAGGGCAAACCATCCTGCTCCTGCTAGGATATGATCTACCAGCCTCTGGAAAGACGCTGGGGCATTTTTCATCCCAAATGACATCTTTTTGAACTCATACAAGCTCTTTCTAGCATTGGGAGTCAAGGGCACTTGCCAGTAGCCCTTGGTAAGATCAATGGTGGTAAGATACTTAGCCCCACCCAGCTGTTCTAGGGCCCCATCTGTCCTAGGCATGGGGTAAGCATCTGACTCTGTGTGACTATTTAATTTCCTGTAGTCCACACAGAACCTGGTGCTGCCATCCTTCTTTGGCACCAGCACCACTGGGGAGGCCCAGGGACTGTTGGACCCTTGAATTACCCCTAGTTCCAACATCTCCTGTATCTCCTTCCTCAGACTCTGTTTGACTCTGTCAGGCACCCTATAAGGGGCTTGCCTAATAGGCCTTTGGGGTCCTTTATCCACCTGGTGCAGCACCATTTGGGTGCACCCTGGTTTCCCAGTGAACATAACCCCAAACTCCTGTAACACTGCTTGGATTTCTCGAACCTGGGTAGGAGATAGCTGCTAGGATGTTGCTACCCCTTCCACTGAGGTGTCGGTCCGAGCCTCACTGAAGAGATCAGTCACCAGATTTCCCTTAGACTCCTCCTGCAATCCACTGACAATGCTCAGCACAAGGGCCTCCCTACATGGTAAGGTTTCATCATGTTAACATGGTACAATTTGTGCCCCTGCCTCCTGCCAAGCAGTTCAACCATGTAGTTAACATCTCTTACCTTTCTCACCACCTTGTAGGGTTCCACCCAAGCTGCTTGCAGCTTGTTGTGTCTGACAGGAATGAGAACCATTACCTCCTGCCCTACAACATACTCCCTAGCTCAAGCATTCCTGTCATACCATACTTTTTTTCTGTTGTTAGGCTTCTGCCAGGTTCTCTTGGGCCAAGCTCATGAGTTCTCTGAGCCTTGTCCTGAGGTTTAGGACATATGCCACAGCAGACTCCTTGTGAGATTCACACTCAACTTCCCACTCATCTCGAATTAAATGTAGAGGTCCCCTCACCCTATGCCCATACAACAACTCAAGGGTGAAAAACCTGTGGATTCGGGAACCTCTCTGTAAGCAAACAACAGATGGGGCAAATATGTGTCCCTCTCCCTGTTAAACTGGTCTGCAAATGCCCATAGCATGGGTTTGATTGTAGAGTTTAACCTCTCAACAAGAGCATAGGTCTGGGGATAGTAGGGGGTGGTCTTCAGGTGCTTCACCCACAGTACTTCCACAGACAAGCCAGCAGCTCTGACATGAAATTGGCACCTCTTTCAGTCAGTATTTCTTTTGGGAAACCTACCCTGTTGAAAATCTCTAACAAAGCATTTGCCACCTTTTCTGCTTCAGTTGAGTACAGAGTTACTGTCTCAGTGTATCATGTAGCATAATCCACTACCACTAGGATATACTTTTTCCCTGTGGAACTTGGGGTACTCAGAGGCCCGACAGTATCCATAGCTACCCTCTGAAATGGCTCCTCAATCACAGGCAAAGGCATCAAAGGTGCTTTCACCTTGTCTCCTGCCTTGCCTATCTTTTGGCACTGCTCACAGGTCCTGCAGTACGCGGTTACATCTCTGGAAATTCCAGGCCGATAGAAGTTCTGCATAATGTCTCTTTGTATGTTTTATGCCCATATGACCTGCAAAGAGAATATCATAGGCTATGGCTGGAAGCGCCAGATGGTAGGCTGTAGGCACTACAACTGCTGTACCCTCTCACCTTCTAACCCTCCCTCAGGGGTCCACTCTGTATACAGTAACCCTTTGTCCCAGTATACAGATTCCCCCTTCCCTTGAGAATGAGGTGCCTCCCTAGCTACCTGCATCAGGCCTTGCAATGTAGGGTCCAAGAGCTGAGCCTGTCTCACCTCTCTCTTTGTAACCCTTCCCAGCTCCCCTTCCACAGGAAGTCTGGCATCCTCTGACAGCGGTGCCTCACTGTCAGCCTGGGTACTACTACTCACCTCTACCTTTGCATTCACTCTGTCCAAGGGAACATCAGTACCCACAAGCAGCTGTGGCCCCCTCCCTGAAGTAACCACCTCACCAGTCCTAGCTGCAAGTATGCGGTCTGTCTGGGTCTTTTCCAGGCTACCAGACCCAAATGCTTGTCTCAAAGCCTAACTGCATGTAACTGCATTAACACATGGTACTGCCTCATCAAAATCCTTCCCTATCAGGACATCTGCAGGCTGGTAGTTCAGTACCCTGTTGTCTCAAGACAACCTACTATTGGCATTTTGTCTTTTCCACTTACTGGCTCCCTCACCTTTTTTTCCCCACGTTACCTTCATGGACATCTGAATACCATATGGCCCCACTGGTTGCATTCAAAACCTTTAACCCTAGATCCTGGACATGTACCTGGATTAGTGGCTTCCCCTGTTACTGGCAGATTCTGTTGTGGCAGTCTGGGCTGCCCACCATGGGTTCATTTAGACTCAGGAGCAGTACTGGGTGTCCCTTTCCTGAGTACGGATGACCTGCTTGCTAGGTGTAGGTCTCCCTTATTCCCCAACTAATCTGAAGTAGCACATTGTCTATCAGCTAACAGGATCCTCATGTCCTCAGGCAAAGTGCTAAGGGCTTGTTCCCTCACTAAAAGGTCTGCCAGCCCTTCAAAAGTGGTGACCTAATATCCTTCTCACCCACCTATGAAAATAAGTGCTCAGTTCAACAACATATTCACACACACTTTCATCTGCCTTGCGTCTGTGCTCACAAAACTTTTTTCTACAAGTTTCAGGTGTTCGCTTAAAAAATTATAACAAGCAATTCTTAACAAAAGTATAATCAAAACATTCATGATCAGCAAGTTTAGGCAACACAGTTATAGCTTTACTATGTAGTAAGGAGGTCAGGAACCAAACCCAGAGCCTTTGGTCAACATCATACTGTTTACATACCCTCTCAAACATATGAATGAAACTGTCAAAATGATCCCCCTCTGTAAACTGCAGAAGAAATGTACTGACCTTTTGTACTTCTGGGGTCCAGTTACTCCCTTCCCCATTACCTCTGTGACTCTGGCGAAGAGTCAGCATCTTCTTCTCATGCTGCCTTTGCCTCTCCTTTTCCTCAGTTTTCAGGGGTAGCAGTTTCTCATTCTCCTCAGCCTGCAAATATCGCAGTTTCTCCTTGTCCTCACTCTCTAGACGCCTCAGTCTCTCTGCTGCTTCTGTTTCCAAACGCCTGTCCTCCAACTCAGTCTCTTTAGCTCCAGATGGATTTTTAAGTCCTCTGTAGAAAGGTTGAGCTGTCCATTCTCTGAGGGTGGTACATCTCCACTGCCAGTCTGATTGTCTTCCTGGTTGCTATTTTCTAATGTAGCTGTGACCAAGGCTGCAATCAGGTCTGCCTTAGTCAGGTTTCCATGCACCAGTTTCTAGCCTGGCACATCTCAGTCAGCTGGCTCCTTGTCAGCTTTCCGCACTCCTCTGCTGACATGCTCCCTGCTCCCTGACTAACTAAGCTAAGAAAAGAAACAAAACAGTTGTGATCTGAACTCTGAGCATTCACTGCGTGGCTAATTTAGAGTACAAAAACATCTTCAGAGAACACTGTACACACACTACAGGAATTCAGACTACCCACACCACACCACAGGCCAATTAGTATTTGCCGGCAATTAATATGTGATGTGGATATCCCACCACTACCAAACAATTAATATGTGATGCCCATGCACTGGCCCAGCAATCAAGGAGCCTCAATCCTCACCATTAACACCAGTGAGGGGCATCCATGTAGGGAAAGGATAACAAATACACACACAGTAAAGTACAATTGAGTACACAGATATCACAGTCAGTCTGGGGCTGGGTTCTCCCTTTCACTCTAGGTCTCCAATAAGACAGCTATAGGGTCCAGATCTTAGCCTAGTGGGCAAGCTAAAACCTCCAGCACCCTCTCTGTCCAACCAGTACTTTGTCTCCCGGCCCATGTAGCTGACACACACACACTTTGAGATAAGAGTTATATACAACCACACAGACACTCTTTGGGAAGGCTGGCACAGGTTCTACAGCTGTGCCCCTTTTACCCAGACTATACAGTAGTACTACTTGCCACCACCCACTAATATTTATCAGCTACTAAAAAGACTCTTAACAAAGAGTGTCCAGTTATTACTGTGCAGTATTATTATCCAAATGGTAAGTGCAACTGAACAGTCAAGGCTTATTGGAGTGGCTTGGCCAGTATCACTAAATACATGCAATGTACTGTTAGAGCTTAAATTATCTCTACACAAAACAACCACAGTTGAAAGGTTTAAATATATTTAATAATAAATAATAAAAATACAAGACAATACTTCTTACTACACTGTGCTAATCAAGACTTCAGAGATAACAGAGAAATGCTTAAAATAATACAGTAGAAAAGTTCTGACATCAATACAGAAAAAAGACTAATGTAATATTTCTAGTTCCTAGCTATATCTAAGAGAAAACACAGTTCTAAAATAAACTTACATATAGAGCAAGACAGTGCTGGTGAGTTGGATGTTCTCAAGACAAAATGCTCAATGCTCTAATTCTTTCTGTCTTTAAATTGGTAACATAGTACCACTGATTCTTCTCAGATTACATCATTTCTTTCTGGTTCTCAGGCTAACAGAAACTCAGAGGTTAATCGCCCTTCTGATCTTGCAGCTGGTCAGAAAGCCAGAGCAATAAAAGAAATTATAAATGTAAATTCTAGCCATTAACTCTGGCCTCAAAACAATAGGCAGAATGCCTCCCTCTAGACATCTCGGCTCC
The DNA here is from genome assembly GCF_019279795.1 of Protopterus annectens. Taxonomy (NCBI): domain Eukaryota; kingdom Metazoa; phylum Chordata; order Ceratodontiformes; family Protopteridae; genus Protopterus; species Protopterus annectens. Next base: position 124,383,389 of record NC_056725.1, on the reverse strand, counting down.
AAGTTCTAAATCAAAAAATTTCACAACGCTTGACTTATCAGCTTTCTTATAGCAGAGAGCACTGTTACATTTTTTTTCAGTTCAACATCCAATACAGTCTTTTCACATTTAAGAGAACAAGCCTGTGGCTTACATTAGTATTTACAAATTCACAGAATTATCTACAAAATTCTATCTGGCTAGGCTTGCAGCCTTCATATCTTCATAGTTACACTATCACCCGTTTTCATTCTGTCACTTCTGGAGACTTAATTAAATGTGGTTCATCTGAGAAAATGCCCAAACACATTACTTGCATCAGAGTCTTGAACAAATTAGTATACAATTTTTACAGGCATGTACATGGAATACAGAAACCAAGATATAGATATTTTAAGAAACACATTCTATTTATAACTCTCTGAGAACTTTCTGTAATTTTTACCTTTGAACAGAAGTTTGGATTTTCCATGGAGAAAAAAAAACTGGGCAGTGGGCAAAAGCCATAATTTGGTTTATGCATAATTCCTGAAGCCTTAACTCCTGTGTCTCCTGATTTGAACAGTGCCCATCTCATGCTCTGCACAAAAGAGAAAAAAAAAGACCTCCCAGTGCTGTTGTATATGTGTTCTAATTTAGCAACTGGGTGTTTAGACATTTTATTTCTGTTTAGAAAGTTCCTGGTCTCCAACTATGGCTGCCAAATTACTCTTCTATCTTAATTCCTATGGCAGATGTTTTTTTTTGGGGGGAATGGTAAGTCAGCAACAGGATACAAGGAACCTTACATTTGAACACTACAAGCAAGAAAGACAGTATTCTCCAAGAAGACTACTTGGGGAGACAAAGGTGGCAGACCTTATCTGAAGTTGGGAATAAGAGCATGATGGTGCTTTGTTGGCGGCAGTGCTATCTTATGTTAACTGTTTGACAGCTCCCCAAAACGGTCACAAGGAAAAGTTTCCCAAGGGTCAGTAGTCGAATGTCTTAACACATTGCTTTTCTCCATAGGAAATCACTGCCAACACAATTTCTAATTGTGCAGCAGTAATGAATCACTTTCTAGGAAGATTTCTTGGTTCCTCTTGTCAGTGTGACCATGGACTTGGAATGTATAAGTTTGAAGTTTGTGGGGGTTGCCCCCATAATGAGGGATGGAGTGATCCTTGCCCTCTGCAAAAAAAAAAAGAAAAAAAGGAAAAAGAGAGTTTTTTGCCCTTTAAGTCTTTAGGCATTTTTTTCATTCTGTTGAAGCGTCAACTTTCAGGAAGTTGGTATTTCACAGTGGAACCCTGAGTGACAGATGTTTCCCAAACATACCTTCTTTGCATGATATCTTTTGCAGAAATATTAATAGGTTTTGCAGAACACAAGAAAGTAAAAAAATATATTAAAACTGACTACAACAGCTGACATAATATTCTGAAATAAGTGTGTCACATCACCATTTTGTTGTCGGTGAAATGCACTCACCTCAACCAAGCACACACCATCATGTGTCTCATGGAGCAGAACAGAATTTATTGTGTTAGACTAAGTCTTTGTTGTATAATGCTTGACAGATCACAAAGCAGAACAAACTACAAGATAAGAATGTACAGCACTCAAACGTTTATATGCAGTCAACTCAAATCTCTCTCAAGTGATACTTGCATACTAATAGTATTTTGCACAGAGCTAGTAGCAAGTAGCTGACGAATAGCTATGCCTGTCAAACCCTGAACATTAAACATCATAGCACTGGCTTTTAAAAATCTTAACAGATAACCAAAAAAGACACAACAGCCCCATGTTGATGAAAGAACAAACAAAAAAGCGTCTTCTCATCATTTATTTCAGACTTTTAAACACTGTAGATCTATGTAAAATTGATTTATTCAAGTTCCTTACTACAGCTGCTACAGTTGTATGAGCTGGGAGTATCTTAGAGTCCTGGCTTTTAGGGATTCTAGCTGCACTGGGCTGCTAGTCCATTCAGTGGACCAATACCTTAGTGTAGCTAGGAAAATGGATCAATAACACATCTGCCTATGCTTTTGGTCCATTTTTCTAGATACACTATGTTCTAGTGTTGCTAGAACCCTACAGTGAGTCCACTGACTCTGTTTTAACTGTGATGAGTTCCTTTGTCATTGGCTTTTTAAGTGAGACAATGAAAGAGCACAGATTGGAGCTCTCAAAGGGCAAATCAGTGCAGAGGAAAGACATGGGCTAAAACTGGAATGCTTCATCAAATGTAGAATGGTTGAAAGGGATGTTAGTAGTTTTGTTGACTTTAGGAAGATCCAGTTTGTCTTCTTCTGCTCAGCCTGTCCAGAATAGCTATCTACTGAATGAAGTATAATTGTACTTAATTATTAAAACAGGAGCTTTTGTGATGTAAGTTGTTGTTAACTTTAAATGATGACTTCTGCTTGGCTAATATAGATAATATTTGCACTATTTATGGATTGAAGACACATAGATAGATCATCACACTGCCCAATCAGCTATTGCTTAAATAAAATTATATGTTTTTACTTAGTTATTTTTTTTCATATATCATTGAGAAAGTGTCATTTGAAGATATCATTTGTACCAAGATTTCTAAAACTAGAAGCACTAATGACACAGCTGTGAAGTTCTAGATTATGGATTGATTCCACCACCAAATTATTCTAACAATTATGCTGCCACTTTTACTTTGAAACAATTTTTGCATCAAGTATTATATGTAGAACGTCTGACTTCTGGGTGTCCACAGTGTGGCAGAGTTATTGCTCTGTACCTCAAACGTTAGAAACGATACCCTCTCTTGTCATCATTAACATGGTGATGGGTAAGGAGGAGGAACCTTACTGCACCATCCCTGATTTTTCTCCCACATTTAACTTCTCTGTCTCCTGAAAGTGCCTCATACTCTTCATGGATTTTTGTTTCTTATGTTTTCATAGAGATACCTTATCAGTGTCCATTTACTTATCTTCTGTATGCCTGGAACCTACACAGCCTTTCCTTTTTTTGCTTGGGGGAACTTTGTAACACATTATCTTCTTGGGGCAGCATTCAGCTTTACCCATCTGTCGAATGTCAGATGAGTAGTTTGCTGCCTATGTTTTATTCCTTAGTATCTTCTATAGGGACTGATACGCACACTTTTTCTTCTTTTCACTACTGCCTGTTTCTTGGACTGACAATGATCCAGAGACTGCATGTTTATCTTTACTCATCCCCACAATATGAACTTGATTCTGGCCTTGTGGCTGAATAATATGCCTTTCCAGATATTAAACCTGTTTTTTGATACACAGTATATCCAGTGTATATAACAAAGTTGAACGAGATAAGATTTCCTTTAGATACCATCATTGGCTTTGCCTTGGTTAGCAACTGCATGTGGTGCTAAAACCCCTGCAGGCTCTTTCAAAAGTGAGATTTTCTGTTCATTTTGACTCCTTTTTACTCTTTATTGTCTGATTGCACTGCCTCATTCAAAACATGGACGATCATAAAAAAGCAGTTTACAGACTGGAGAGGTCACCACAAAACACAGGCTTTCTCATCTTTCTTTATTTCTGCCCTGGCCCTGAAGTTTTGTAAGTCAGAATACATTATTCAGTGTCTCCGTTGTGTGTGCTACTTTCATTTCTAAAGAGGGCAGACTTTAATCCATTCTTTCTCTCCCAGCCCCTGTGTCTTAGACTGGGATTAAGCCTGTTTTATAAGTTTTCCAAAAGAATAGGTGTTTGACAATTCTTAATTAGTGATATTTCATTCAGGGTTGCAGCCCTGATTCAGGTTAATTACTGATTTTTCATTTGGGGAAGCTGCATTGATTCAGGTCATATTTCTTTATTTTCAGTGCCTTCTGCTGGGTAAATCTTCCTCCCTAAAAGACGTTATTCAACATAAGGTATTACCTGAAGTCTTTTGCTGGGACAATTTCTGCATAATTGATGTATTTCAGGATTTCTAAGTGACTAGAATTACTCTAGTCCCTATCCATCAGAAATTAAACTTTCTTTCAGCATGGAATCCTACATTCCAAAGCAAGCCAATGTTTTATTTTTTAGACTTGTGATAAGGTGTGCTGTGTGTATCTTTTCATTTAAAAAAAAAAGTGTTTCCTTCTAGCAATATAATGACTAGAGTGGTGTTTCTGCTTCAGGCTTATTTCATAGAAGCAGAGCTTTTCTCCATACCACTTTGAAATTTGTACACAGAATGGTCTCAGAATTATTGCAAGTCAGGTTGTATTATTTCGCAGTACATTTCCAAAGTATTATAACCACTGACACTTCTCTGTACACACGCTGGACACTGTCAAAGTCTTGAAAGACTGTTGGTCAGGTTAGTAGAATGTGATGAGTCTAAGCATTTGCTTCTTAGCTCTTCATAGGTTAGGGCACACAAGGCTGTCAGCTAAGAAAACACTTCATTTAGCACGTTGCATTTTAATATAGTTTCTTTGCAGGGTAGCCAGTGTTCCGCGAGGCATAAAACCTCATACCAAAAGAAGTCTAGCAGCTTTTGCTCTCATTTCAAAAAGAGGCAACAGAGTGGTATGTCTGTATGGGAGCTGCCTAGTTTCAGATGTGTAACTTTAACAGGTGTTGTAGTCTGGGTATAGCATTCAGAAACCTGGTATTTTTTAGAAGGCTTTCCTTCTGGACATGCCAGCTTAAGACTGTTATTCTGCTCATACTTTAATTGCACATAGTAAGGTATTTGCATATCCAGCAATCTTTTGCTATCAGTTATATTGTAAAGAACTACATGCTTTGAATGCCTTGAAGATAGTGCAGATGTGTAAGAGGCATACCACATTATCAGATTATTAAAAGGGTTTAGTTCAGCAGGTTTTTATTCCTATTCACTGTCCCCTAGAGCCTTTTTGAGCTTGTTGTTAGTTATTTATGTATGCATGTTTGTATGTATGTGTTTATGTATTGTATACATGTATGCATGTATATACGTATTTTATTCTGTTGTGTGAAGGTCAGTTTTACAGCTACTTTCATTGTCTGAATAGCTTTATTGTTTTGCTTCTTCTTGATGAAGTGGACTGTTAGTGAAGACATAAACATGTTATTACCCCTCAGCCTCGTGTGCTGCATTATTGCCCACAGCCAATACTTTTCTGGTCTTAAATAATTGGCATGTTCAGACTTGAAGGTACTCTGAATAGCCATCTTCTAATAGAGGTATAATAATGCACGTGTATCCAAAAGCAGAGTAACAAAGTGCATCTTCCTTTGTTAATTACTTTCTTTTCTTCTTTTTGAATGTCAATTGCAGAAATGGAGGAAAGGAATTTAAAAAGTAAGAAAGGGTGGCAGTTGATTGTTGACCAGTGCAGAAAATGTCTTGTTCACTTAGTACAGCTGTTGCGTTTATGCCCAGTGCTACATTTTATTGGTAAGCAAATAAATTGTTAAAGTGAAATTAAACAGGTTATAAAAAAGGCTGCAGAAAGGAAGCCTTACTCATTCACAGGGGGATAGCACTGGTTGTATGGGTTAAGGAAAGAATTTATATGGCTCAATAGGGGAAGGAGTGAGTGAAGAAAGGAGAACTGCAATTTGCACTGTAGGCGGTATAAAAAGTCAAAAGCTGGACATTATAAAAGTATCAATGATTTGGGACAAGAAACTGTTTGAATGTTTTACAAAGTCTGAACAGGAAATAGATTCTGTGGAGCAGAGGTAATATTAGAACAATGAAATAAAAATAAAAAAGTCCCAACACAAACGTGGTTTCACCGATTTAATAGCACAAAACACAAAGATCCCAACATCTGAGCGCTTTCACCATGAGAATGGCTTCATCAGAGTAACGTTGGTTAGTACAAACAACATTTAAATACCCCATCCCCTACCTGTTGACCAATCCACATTGAATGACATCATCGCAAAAATTAAAAAAACAGTTGATTATACATGAAATATAAAAACATAATTGAACCAAATACAAGATAAAAATGCACTTATACAATATGCTTAAAGATATAAAATGTTGTGATGCTGATATACGTTGTTAAATATATAAAAAAATAAATTTTATTTAATCACATTTGCTTTAGCCTTAAGTGTAGGAAGAATAGCAATACTGTCATTAAGGCCAGGTGGATGCATAGCATTTAGCCTAAGTTGCTACATGGTCTCCAAATTTTCCACTTTTAGTTTCAAGTCACTTCCTCTTTCACTACTTTTCACCTTGTCAATGACAAAGAAAATACACTTTTTAAAATGAGTACAGCATGTGCTATGCCTATAGAGTGCATTGTTAGCATCTTTATTTGTGATGGCTCTAACATGTTCAGTAATCCTTAAGTCTTTGTACAGTTTTGCCCACATAAAAACTGGTGCAGCTGATACAGATGGCAACATATACTAACATGTAACCAGGTATGGACACATATGGGCCATCATTGATGTACTTACATACCCTACAGGTCCCACATTTGTACATTCTAGATATAAAAGACTTGCAACTAGAACTCTCCATAATGTCCTTAACATTTCTATCTCGACTGTAAGTTATCCTAGGTCTCGGGCCAAAAATGTCCTTACTTGCATCCTTAAGACCAAAGTGCCATGCATAGTTAATGGCTGAAACAATATCTTGGAGAGGTGATTGTATCTAAGGACCATTGTAGATGAACCATCAGACTGTTGTTGGTGTGGTTTTACTGGTAACCCAGCACGAAGTATAGGTTGGTGAAGGGAATCTCTCTTCTTTAAAACCTCATGTTTGACCATCAAAATTAATTTTAAGGGGTATCACCTATCTAAAAACATCCCTACAAATTGAAACAACTCACATTTAAAAGTATCAGAGTTGCTCACCAATCTCGACAATCTGACCATCTGCCCCTTGATGATTCTCTTCTTCTGGTGATAAGGGTGACAACTACTAAAATAGTATCAGAGTTGTTCACCAATCTCGACTGTCTGACCATCTGCCCCTTGATGATTCTCTTCTTCTGGTGATAAGGGTGACAACTACTAAAATAGTATCAGAGTTGTTCACCAATCTCGACTGTCTGACCATCTGCCCCTTGATGATTCTCTTCTTCTGGTGATAAGGGTGACAACTACTAAAATAGAGCATGGAATTCGAAAAAGTTTCCTTCCTATGGATACCACTTTCAAGAATCCTCCCATCAAAATTCAAATGGATGTCTAAATAATTTATCTCACATGCATGCCAAAAGTTGGTGAACCTGAAAAACAGTAGTGGTGTTATTTAAAAATTCAAGGAACTCATTGGCCTCCTGTTCAGTCCCTTTCAATAGAATCAGAATATCATCCAAGAATCTGTTATATAACAGGATCGAGATGAGAAGATATAATTTACTTCCCAGTATAGAAGTACCAAGTTGGCAAACATGGGAGCACACTTGGCTCCCATGCCCACTTTTGCAATTTGTTGGTAAATTTCCCCTTCGAAGAGCAAAAAATTATTCTTAAGAACCAATTCCATTAGATCAACTAACAAGTTAATCCTATTCTTATTGCACGTTTTCTGTTGACTAAGCTTTCTCTAAAGAAATCAAGGCCCTCCTCATGGGGTATGGTGGTAAATAAATTTATCACGTCTATGGTAAGAAATGTGAAGGGCTCAGATAAATCAACACCCCTAAGTCTTTCTAAACAATGCCATGAGTCCCTTAAAATATGTTCAGATTCCCCCAAAACTATTTTGGTAAAAGAATCCACAAAGGCTGCCAAAGGCTCAGTTTTAGACCCCTTAGTAGCCACAATGGGTCTAAAAGTGGGGTTAGAAATATACTTATGTGTCTTCGGTGTGCCGAACATTACCGGAATAACAGGATGTGGAACCGACAGATTTGTGTGTTCTTCCTCATCTAACATACCCTGAAATAATGCATCTAACAAAAATAAATCAATTTTTGAATTGGTCCTGTTAACCTCATTGATACTGGCCTGCATATAAGTAGACTGGTCGTTTAAAATTTCAGACATCCTGAAGGCATAATCATACTGTGACATAATGACCATGCTCCCACCTTTGTCAGGTTTCATCAAATGTAACTCATGATTATTGGCTAAACTAAATAGTATCTTTCTCTCAAAAGTGGCCAAGTTATCTTGAACCATTTTGTTTTTGTTAGAATTCAAAATCCTTCTCATTTCGGTTTCACAGAGCCGCTCAAAAACTAATAGGTCTACATTTGAAGGTGGTATGAATAAGCTACTTCTGTGCAATGAAACTTTGTCCTTGCTTAAAGAATTACCATTAAAAAATAATTTTAAATTAAATTGTCTAGTATACAATTTCAAATTGATCAGCACATCAGCAATATCCAAGGAAAACTCAGGAACAAAAGTTGTACCCTTGCTCAATAAGCTGTGATGAACATTGTTAATAGTTATTGCAGTATAATTGTAGATAGTAAAGCCATCTTTCTTAAATATATCACAATGTGAGGCTTCAACAGGTACATCGCAATCAACAAAGGGCTCACAGTCACCCAGTACTTCATCCAAGTATAAACTCCCACTGTCACATGATACACTTAATTGGGCCCTCGGCCTCTGTTGTTCTTGTAGTGGTAACTCTTGTTGTAATAGTTTCCATTGTTGTGTAACCTGCTGTTGTTGTATTGACCCTCCTTCCCTCTGTTCCTCAATCTCTTGGACCTTCTCGGCCCATCGTTCTCCTCCAATAAATGCTTGTTGTTTAATTCAGACACCTCAGTATTGTCTATAGACCCAGTCTGAGTCGGACCCACAGAGAAACCCGCACCCCTCTTAGGGTCCTTTGCACCAACAGGGTATGCACAATCATTTTGATAGTCATTCATGTCCCTATTCAATTTTTTCCATTTAGTGTTCATACTGTTTTTCACAAAGTTATCAGTATCCTTTAAAATCTGATTGTATTTATTAAGATATTCGCTAAACAACAAATCTTTGATAATCTTCTGATGTATAGCATTCAGTTCATCCTCCAGGACTGCCAACCTAGAAGTATTGTGCTTTATGATAATTTTTAACCTGTCCAAACCTGTATTGTTGAAAAGTTCAACAAGTTCACTGTAAGCAGGGGAATTAACCTCAATTCCCATGGGCAGCTTCCATATCCGAAGACCTTTAGGAACCTGCTTTAATGATATGGATTTGTTCAGAAAGGCATTATCCAGCTGAAGACTTTTAAACTTTTTTACTGTTTTCTCAAAAGAATCCAACTGTTTGCTCAAAGTGGGCCACTTATTTCTCTTCTCATTCAAGTCAGAGAAACTTGCTGTGGACAACCTAAGCCATTCGCCGAAGTCCCGCCCTTGAGCTGACTGCTATTGATTGGATTGGCCAGAAACCCTCCTTCCTTCCTTCCTCAGGGGGGCGTATGCAGAGTGTACAGCTCAGCTTGAGTGCTTGTGAGAGTAACATTGTTTGAACTCACAGCAGCAGCAGTTTCTCCCCTTGAAATTAGTGCTGTTAGTTTCTGCACAGAGGATGTTAATTCTCCTATTAAAGCTTCCATCTGTCAAATGGTTGTAGTACTAAAAAGTGCTCTATTAAACGGCCACCACGTCAGTCAGGAAAACAAACTGTCACAAAAGCAACAAGTCTTCCAACAAAGCAAAAAACAATGAAATAAAAATAAAAAAGTCCCAACACAAACGTGGTTTCACCGATTTAATAGCACAAAACACAAAGATCCAGATGACTGAGCGCTTTCACCATGAGAATGGCTTCATCAGAGTAATGTTGGTTAGTACAAACAACATTTAAATACCCCATCCCCTACCTGCTGACCAATCCACATTGAATGACATCATCGCAAAAATAAAAAAAAAAAACAGTTGATTATACATGAAATATAAAAACATAATTGAACCAAAATACAAGATAAAAATGCACTTGTACAATATGCTTAAAGATATAAATTGTGATGCTGATATATGTTGTTAAATGTATAAAAAAAGAAATTTTATTTAATCACATTTGCTTTAGCCTTGAGTGTAGGAAGAATAGCAATACTATCATTAAGGCCAGATGGATGCGTAGCATTTAGCCTAAGTTGCCACATGGTCTCCAAATTTTCCACCTTTAGTTTCAAGTCACCTCCTCTTTCACTACTTTTCACCTTGTCAGTGACAAAGAAAATACACTTTTTAAAATTAGTACAACATGTACTATGCCTACAGAGTGCATTGTGAGCATCTTTATTTCTGATGGCCCTAACATGTTCAGTAATCCTTTCCCTAAGTCTTCGTCAAGGGAGAAATGTTAAGGACATTATGGAGAATTCTAGTTGCAAGTCTTTTATATCTAGAATGTACAAATGTGGGACCTGTATGGTATGTAAGTACATCAATGATGGCCCATATGTGTCCATACCTGGTTACAGCCGTTCTTTGAGCTGCCCGGGAAGGTGCAGCTGTAACACTAACATGTTAGTATATGTTGCAACCTGTATCAGCTTTACCAGTTTTTATGTGGGCAAAACTGTACGAAGACTTAAGAAAAAGATTACTGAACATGTCAAACAAATAAATAACTAAATAAATAAATGTCTAATTCAGTCAGTACGGGTCTACTTCAGAAGACCGATTAAACAAAAGACTGAATCTCAAAGTACTAAAAACTAAAAATACTGAAAACATTTTAATGCAGGGGAACAAGGCCCCCTGCTAATTTTATATATATATATATATATATATATATATATATATATATATATATATATATATATATATATATATATATATGTGTATATATATATAAGATTGCACAGCAGTGGATAAAAGGCAAATTCTATCCTTCAGTATTTTGAGTTTTCGGTATTTTGAGATTCAGTCTTTTGGTTTAAAAGTCTTGTTTGTTGATTGCTGAAGCAAATTTGTCATATTTTCAAACAGTACAGTCTATTAAGACAGACAGAATTCTGTATGTATTGATACTGCCGTTGATACTTTTGAACAATATGCTGATTTATATGGGACATAAAGACTTGTTACAAGATTTCATGCTGAATACAGAACAAGATATTGAAGTGCAAGTGTTAAAAATGTGGTACTGCCAAGATAGGCAGATGGAAAGAAGAAAGTTCCACTTCCCTTCCAAATATACTGTGATGACACTCCACTGGACCAGTAATCAAGGAGCCTCAATCCTCACCACTGGCACCAGTGGGATATGTACACTAAGAGGATGACAAGGTACACACACAGTATTTCCAGATGCAGCTCTCTGCATCAAGTGCAGTTTCCCTTAAGAGCACACAGAGACTGCAGTCAGTCCAGGGTGTTTTTTTCCTCTTTCTCAAGATCCCCAATAAGACTCCCCACTGGCACAGCTATAGAGTTGAGATCTCAGCTGAGTGGCCAAGCCAAGACCTCCAGCACCCTGTCTGTCCAACAAGTGCTTCGTATCCCTGCCCAAATAGCTGACACACACAGTCTTTGAGGTTTGATTTATACACACACCTGGGAAAGGCTGGCACAGGTTTACTAGCTATGCCCCCTTTTGCCCAGACTATAAGGTAGTTATCACTGTCACCAGCCAACTCCTTATCAGCTACTTTAAGGCTCTTAACAAAGCGTGTTCAGTCTTACTGTGTAATGTTACTATTATTACAAAGGGTAGTTTGACCAAGATAAGGCTTTTATGAGTAGCCTATACAGTGTCACCAAATAAATATACAGGTACTCTCAGAACTTAAATATCTCTACAAGAATCAGCCAGAGTGAAAGGTTTAAATATATTTAATAGTAAATAATAAAAGAACAAGAAAATAATCAGTATATATTCACAGTGACGTCAGAGTTAAAAAACAGAGGAAATATTTAAAACAACATTGCAAGACAGTCTTAAATAAATAAAGAAAAACATCTAAACTATGCTTCACTATATTCCTGACTGAATCTAAGAGAATTACTGTACCCTAGTTAACTTAACTTACCTACAGAGCAAGGCAAATGTTGTGAATGGATCTTCTAGTTGTTGTCAGGTCCAAGACATTATACAGAATGCTGTGTCTTGCTTACAGATTTCTCAAATTAATATCTCAAATATTACTGCTGGGATAGCTTGCAGAATGACATAATTTCATGTCATCTGACTCTACCCCATGTGAAACCCCCATTGCTGGAAGCTAGTAGTATTTAGCGCCTACCTGTGAAAATACATAGACCTCAGATCTATGGCAGATGCTGGAAGTCATAAAACAATTACATCCCCTCACATTTCAAGACTAGTAATTACTTCACCTTAGAGACAATACAGAAAACTCCCTACTTTTAGACATTGTGTCTCCTTGCTGCATTGACACTGAAATATATCATCTTTTATTGTGTAGCCGTAAAAGTAATTTAATTTATTTTTCTGAAGTTTTGCTGAACTGAAGTCAACAGCCTGTGTTCCAGTTGCAGCAGAGCACACTGTGTATACATCTTTAAGCTCAATACTTTACAAAATACATTTTCAACACACACTTCTTTACCAGCAGTTTGCTATACACATAACATACAGTTCAAATACATTTGTAACGCAAGCATGTTATACAGATCATGTTGATATTTACAGATGACATATTGCTATTTACAAAATTCCAGACAGCTGTGCTGGCAGTATCTCTCTTTGTCACACATAACATACTTTCTATGATAAAATGTATGTTTCAAAAGGACTAGTATATGTGTGTGTGTGATAATGTGAGTGTACTAAACCAGTTCATATAGTCATGTACAAAAATGTTAAGAGAATTCATAAAGCACTTTTGAGTATAGTTAAATGCTTAGAGAAAGCATGTAACATGGTATATGTCATTAAACTGAAATGCAATGCATGAAAAGAGAACAGTGTCATAAACACAGTGCTTCCTCATAAAATATCAGATAGGTCATGGAAGAAATAAGTTGCAGATTATTTAGTTTGCATGGTCTTAGTTAGGCTAAGGTCTTCCTTAAGGAGAGGGAAGTGAGACCACTAGCACTCTATGTAGTAAGCAAACAGCTAAGGGTATTAGAATGTAATAAATGTAGAGAAAAATTTAGATGTAAAGAGTGACGGGGTAAAATTAAAAAAGGAGAGATAGGGAGGATAAGAGGAAGTGTGATTTACAAGTTAAGAATGTCCCATTTCATAAGAAATGGCAACTTATTTTCCAGGTGAATATGGTGCTTGTTTGGAATGCTTTTTCTGTGTGGACTGGAGGTGAAATGACTGTTGTGACTTAGTTAAACAAGTTGGAAGTAAAATAAGGGGACAATCTGATTAAAATGATCAACACACAGTTGATAAGATTGCAATGTTTATCCAGTGTTTTTTTTTTCATATTCATATGTTTACATTTATTTTGCCAAGTTAAAAAGGTTGTTCTGTGGCTGTATTTTCAATATCTGCCCAAAATAGCATCAGACATCATCACACTGTGTCTTCTGGGGCTGAATTTTTCATTTTCAACCTACCATAGTGAATCCTTGTATTGTGCAAGGTCTTAATTGGTTGTTATGTATTGCCCCTCTTCTAAAATAAGTTTCAGGATTATTTCCTTGATGTCTTTGCTGAGTAGCAGTCACCTCAACAGTATGAATCTTTAGAGTTTCATGTTCTCGTGCATAAGTATCCTTGCTGGCATTTTTTAAGGCTACAGAATTACTTGGAATAAATCTCAAGTTGTACCCTTTGGTGGGTTTTCTAAAATGGTCCTTGTATCTTTATGCTATATGCTGTGAGAGATGACTGAATCTTATTCATACCATTAATGCATATAATTAGCTCAGGTATTGTTTTCTGTAGACTAAAAAAAAATAGAAAATCTATGTAACACTGCCTTCCGTATTAAACAAAGGGAAGCTGCCAGTTCAAATGTTTAGCTAATTGCATGTGCCACAAATGATCATTTTCTTTCAGCTGTTCCTGTTAGGGGTCGCCACAGCGGATCATCTGTTTCCATTTCTTCCTGTCCTCTGCATCTTGCTCTTTCACACCAACTGCCTGCATGTCCTCTCTCACCACATCCATAAACCTTATCTTAGGTCTTTCTCTTTTCCTCTTACCTGGCAGCTCCATCCTTAGCATCCTTTACCCAATATAGCCAGCATCCCTCCTCAGCACATGTCCAAACCAACACAGTCTCGCCTCTCTTGCTTTGTCTCCAAACTGTCCTACCTGAGCTGACCCTCTAATATACTGATTCCTAATCCTCTCCATCCTAGTCCCACCCAGTGCAAATCTTAACATCTTTAACTCTGCCACATCCAGTTCTGACTCCTGCCTTTTTGTCAATGCCACCGTCTCCAACCCATATAACATAGCTGGTCTCACTACCCTCTTGTAGACCTTCCATTTCACTCTTACTGGTACCCGTCTGTCACAATTCACTCCAGACACTCTTTTCCACCCATTCCACCCTGCCTGTACTCTCTTCTTCACCTCTCTTCCATACTCACCATTACTCTGAACTGTTGATCCCAAGTACTTAAACTCATCCAACTTTACCAACTCTACTACCTGCATCCTCACCATTCCTCTACCCTCCTTCTCATTTACACACATATATTATGTTTTAGCCCTGCTGACCTTCATGCCTTTCCTCTCTAAAGCATATCTCCACCTCTCCAGGGTCTCCTCGACCTGGCCCCTACTCTATGATACAGAAAACTAACCAGAGCTAGCCATAATCATTTCATTAAAGCTATGACTCACTCAAAGACCTATTTCACCAATATATGTGCTGCATAAGATCTGTGCATCAGCCTTTTGGCCTTTTGACCATCACTTCACTAAGTACTGCAGATTGTATATAGTCATTCACAGAAAGGATTCCTCTGACAAATTGGTTCTGCAGAAGGAAGTTGCTGTGTACTATATCTCCAAGCAGATGTTGATGTTTGGTGGACCCAGAGCTGGATCATTATCAAATGGGGCCCTAGGCAGGGTAAAGGACTGACCCCCCCCCCAGCTTACAGCCATAACAACAGCCCATTATATGTCCTTTCCTCAATTACTGTAAAACATAAAACATGTTCAAACCTGTAAGAGCACATTCTATTTCTTTTTTTTACTGCCACAATGATCACAAGGATTTAAATGTAATATTTAATTTAAAACTGTTAATTCAAGTTTAACAGTAAAAACACTGACTGTCATTTGCTAAACAAAACAAATTCAGTCTCAATTGAAAATCGATTTAACATGAGCAACAGTTAAAAAAAAACAAACAAAAAAAAACTCTTTCTTTGAAACTCACATTTATTGAAACTGCATAAACTGCAAGATGTGCTGGGATTTACAGTCAAAGGGCAAACAGTGAAACACTAATTAGCATCTTTATAAAGGGTGCTGCAATTCAAAGGACAAATCTGCAATTAATTTGTTAACAGAGTGGGAGACACCACTGGATATAAGTGCCTCTTTTCCAAGGCAGCCTAAGAGTACTAGCTGGTGAAATGGACTGAGTCACACAGACAAATGAAGACTGAGGAAATCAATTTCTGCTCTATAGAACAGCTAATAGCCTTAATCCTCTGTACTATGTACCAGATGGAGTGTTGTGAGCCAACACAGTACATTTCACATATATGTCTGTGCAAAAATCAAGGTTAATTAAAATGCATTGACAATTAAAATATTAACATTAAACTTGTAGACTATCCAGTTTATTCACAGCCAGATAACAAACATATTATCAACAGTCAACAAAACAGGGAAACCAAGGATTGTACCCAAAGTACATGGTTCATATTATGATGTTCCTGTTTAGTACAATCAACTTGCTGCTTTACACCATAACTACTGTGAGTTGTAAGAATAGAGTATTTATACCCACACAACCACCAATTACAGCCATGTGCATGGCTGTATACCTCATATATTTGCTGGAGTACAAGTAACTGAATACATTCTAAATAATGGGCCAGAAACTCATTGCAAACACCTCTGCCCTTTCAGCTTCTGAGCTCAAGTCAGAGACAAAGACACACAAACCAGGAAGAGATTTTAAATGCTTCTCAGATATACTTAGAAATTTGCTAGAATAAAAAGCTTTGCATTAGCAAACATTTTCTGAAGGATACAAAGTCTGAACCATGTGCCTACCATTATTTAATGACTGCTATCCAAAACAATTTGCCAGAAAGTCAGACACTTTTACAAGGAGTGGACAAAAATATCTCAACTTCTTTGTGCAAGGCTTTTGGACAAATTCAGATTTGAATTACCATTTTATTTTATCTATTTGCTAACTTGTTAAACTCACTGTACAAAGTGTCCCTTTATAGGAATGACCCTGGAGCACTGTCTTAGTGACTTTCTAATAGACAAACAGTGGGCAAATGGAGGTGGAAGGATTCAAGCCCTGTACTTTTCACCACATGGAAAAGTTTAATAGCTCAGAGCCTGAAGTACCAGACAACTCTAACTTGCAATGCATTTTCTGAACAATTATGAAACTCCAATGACTAGCATTATTGACTGACTATCATCCTCAGTGAGGTATCAGAAAATGAAGATGTTAAGAAAAGTCTGGTAGTTAGGGCAGTGGATAAAGGCTTTAAGCTCCTAATGAGCTGCTTCCTGTAGTCAAGGGTACAGGGTTTGATTCTTTCTAGTTGCATTTGTGTACTGTGTGACTCGGAGCAATTTACTTAACCAGACAGTGATTAACTGTGATACTGACTATTACTGACCAATAATAATCTCTAGTGATTAACCTAAGATGAATTTTCTTTCAATTTATCCCAGTCATCCAGTTTTCTGTAATCCATATAAGTGGGGAGTATGTAATCCAAGGGGGACTGGAAGGGGAAAATACACACTCAAATAAACACACACACACACACACACACACACACACACACACACACACACACACACACACACACACACACACACACTCACAAACCCTCTCTGTCTTCTAATCCCCCCTGCAAAAAATGATTCTGTACAAAAAAAAAAAAAAAAGAAAGCTGAATCTAGCAAGATATTTGCAATCAACAATTCGGTTGTTAACTCTGTTGCAAAAACAAAACAAACTCCCATTATTCTGATTTAGTTCACTAACCTATTCCTGTCAATGTCCAGACCTTCCGGGCTGACCCTGAGTGGAAAGTGAAACAAATTTGCTATGCATGGATGCTTGCTTATGTTTTTATAGGATGACCTCCCAGCACTGGGCCCTAGGCAGTTGCCCAGGTCACCTTGTACTGGATCCAGGTATGGGGGGACCCTCACTAGTGTGGTTATAAGACTTAAAATTTGCCATGAATTTCTGCATCTCTCAAAGATCCATATTACTTGCAAACTTCAACAAACATGTTTTTAAAATTATTGAAATGTTTGTGGTTGTTTTGTTTTTGTGATGTCTACAGATATTCTTTGCTATTATTCTGTTGACAGCTGAGAGAACCTGCTGCTGCTTATCATCTGTCTTAACTTGTGAGCTTGTATTATATGTACATCTGCCGCTATCTAAAGCATTCCTTTCTTTAATGCACATCATGTTGTACATTGTTGTTGTCTTTTGCTGTCTCTTATTGATGTCATTGATTGTTCTTTCTACTGTGTTGTGGGGTGTTTTTTTTTTCCTCATGACAGATGACTGCTGGTCGCTGTCACACTCTTCTGTCACCTGTCACTGAGGAGTCGGGGGAGGAAGGAACAAACAGTGAGATTTCTTCCCCACCTGCCTGCCGCTCACCATCACCTGTAACTAATCCTGATGGTTCTGCAAGTCAGGTACTATGTAGTCCTTATTATTAGTGAATCTAAAGTGCATCTCTGTTTACTTACGTATGTTCTTGTCACGTTTGCCGGCACTGTCTTGCATAATTGTTATTGATAACTGTTGCAGTCTTTTATTTTATACTCTTAAAAAATCTAATGCTGTTTGTAAGTGCTTTGCTATAAAGAGACAATGCTTAGCCATTTTGTTGGTATGTCCTCTCCAATAAATTACATATGAACTTTTATTTGTTTTCATTTATGTTGAAAAGATTAAAAATGTATCACTTTTCTTATTTTGCCCAAAGTTGGAGGGCTGTGAGGAAATGTTTAGTTATTTCTCAGAGTATTTGGAACAAAAATGAGAAGATGTGTCCAATATGCTTATAATATGACTTTGAAGCGTCAGTGCAATGAGTATCTATTAGGAAATCATGTTCTCATCTACCCAGATCTATACATTTTATGAAATCTGTAGCTCCCAGAGTCAGAAGTGCACATAACCCCGCCCCCCCACATTCATAAAATGTCACAGCTTACAGGGCATACACATCCTTTGCACTTCAGTTCTGTTGTTTGCAGAGTTCTGATCTAAGTTCTAATGTATGTCATCAGAAAGTATCCAGGTTCAATACCTGAAAAGTATAGATTTTTTTTTAGGGTTCTTGTGTTTGCCATATTAGTAGCCAGGCCCAAGCCCCCAGTGGCATTGACTATGTCTGGAAGAGGTGAGCAGCATGAAGGATTGCAGCAAGTGTCAGCACTTCTGTCCAACTGTGTAAAGGACACTGTGCAATAAGTTGGAGTTGTAACTAACCTAAGACAATAGATGTCTGTGCAACTATGCAAAGGATATTGCACAAGTTGGAGTTGGAGTTGTAACTTACCTAACACAGGCTACTTCTGTACAACAGGTTGGATTCATAACTCACCTAACACAAGAGACTTGTTCCCAGCCATGTAAAGGTAACCTGGCTAATACAAGTAGCTGGCCTTAGAGAGCGGCCAGCTTAGGTATCAGAAGGAATGCCCTTGAATGATTCTGAAAAACAGTCAGAGTGGAAGAAGGTAAAGGATCCCAAAGCCAGATGCTAGCCAAAATCCCTTTCTCCTAAGTCCACCCCTGTGACAGCTTCCATCCTCTCACATAATAAGTGCTCTTCCTCTCCAAATCAAGGATCCAAAATGAGAAGAGATGTCTCAAAGCAGCATCTTTTGTGAGTGAGGTCCAAGGGTTTCAGAGATGAACTACCCAGCTTGGCATATCTTGATCACCCTCACATGTAGTTTGCAGTCATGGAGAGGACCATTGAGTACAGTGAATGGTCAGTGATTGAACTCAGAATCAGGAGTTCTGCTCCTGTAATCCCTTCTAGAGTTGAAGAGGACTCAACAGCAAGGACAGAGGAGATTACCGTAGTTCCTTCAATATACACTGGACTACATTAAGTTTTCATGCTCTTTTCACCATCTAGTGGGAAAGCACTATTTCAGAGTATGTCTTGATGCCACAACAAGGCCACATGTCTTCTGAGAACCTACAGCAGAACTAAGCTAGGCCCACTAACCAGCATTCAGTGCTTCTTTTACATTTACTTATTGCCACTCAAGCTTGGTAAGCACAGGCTACCCACTGTTAATATTAAGGACAGGAGAGTGTTTCTCCAGCTCGGAGGATTCTGATCATACCAAGATTTTTATGTATAAAAATGACAATTGTAATGAGACCTCCTGATAACTTTTCACTAGATGGCTTCTTTTCTGAATGCATGCTCAGGCTTATGTGGTCATCCAGGGACTGGACTGGAGTTCCTGCCTTTTCCCTACAAAGGACTAAATAAATGTTTAGCAGTGAAAGGTAAGGAACTTTGGGTTATCCCTGAGAAGAACCTGTCCTGAATGATGCCATTAATGCATGTAGAGGCAAGAAGATTCTCCTTCCTTTTGTCCAATAGTAGGCTGATGCTTTATGCAAGCCCTTAACAGGGTAACAAAAACACTGTGAGTAGCCATCATAGATAATAGCCCTATGTGATCTAGTTTGACCACCTTTTTACAAAGAGCACAAAGTTTTTGACATACTAAGATGATATTCTCCTCTGCTGTTTGGGACTCAGATGCCTAACCTACGTGTCTTGCTTGTCCCGATTTTAGTTCTCCTTGTGGACCGGGTTTGGATGTCTGGAAGAGTTAGTGGAGTTCCCTGCTATTGAGTGGCGTAGTCTCTATAGAACATTCTTATGATGAATTCATCAATGGATTTTCATATAGGCCAGTGATGATTTGACTATGCTGATGCTGTGGTCAGGGCAGCAGGCTAAGGGGTGTAATGGCAGTGAATATCATGGCTCCAGTTCTCTTCTTGTAAGTACGGGCTAAAACAGATCATTGTATGTGTTCTCCTACAGGATAAGATTCTGTCTGGACAGATTTTTCAATGACCTGCTGAAAGGTCTATGAAAGAGAAAACAGACATTGACCTCCACTGAGGGTATGTTTGGTTCTCCATTCTCTCCACTTTCCTTCTTCTTCCTGTTCCTTTTGAAAACCAAACCATTTCACCAAGAAGACAAAGGTCTCTATGAGGTCTAGGTGGAAAGGAGCACCCATGAATGTGGCAATGTGAGTCACTGGTGAAGTCTCCCAGAATGCCATCTTCACTGTTTCTGTAGCAACTGTCCTGACTGCAAGTTGGGGTTGCCCATGGAAAGAAGATTCTATTAGTTTGCCTTAACTAGGAGAACCATATCCAAGGACTTTTTGATTCTGGAAGTCATTCAGCTTCAATGAACTTATTAATAATGTCACATTCTGAATAGTGACTCTCCAAGGACATGCTCTTCATAGCTTATGGCACCTGCAGGCTATTTCTTGACATTGATAGGTCTTTTTAACTTATCAGTATTTGCATTCCCCATAGGAGGAGCCTTTGATTCATTGTGGATGAACATCACTTTCAGTACAAATTATTGCTAAAGGTCTATCTGGTCTTTCCAGAATATTTACCAAAGTGCTTTTTTGGTGGTTGAGGTCTTGCTGAAAGGGAGAATCCCTCTGTATTTCCTTACCTGCACAACTGGTGTCTTGTAGGTTTTTCAGGGTACTGTTTGACAGTGGCAGTTCTCTGTGGTCATAGTGGCAAGCCCAGGCAGTAACCATAAACTGGGAGAAATCCTCTCTATTACATCTGTAAGTATTTTTCTTCCTTCACTGGGATGTGACTGTATTCTGTGCAGCTTCAAGAATCCACGCATACAGATAATGCTCAGGAGGTCATAATATTGGCAGCCTTCTTGAGGACACATAGTCAGGTGCAATCCTCATACTTTCATCTCTCTCTCTCTCTCTCTCTCTCTTGGCCCTTATTGCAACTGGTATATCCACTGTCCTGTTCACCCAAACATTAATTAGTCTGCTTCAGTGATAGTGAGGTCTCTGTGACTTCAAAGTCTTTGTTCATTTACAGTTATTTTTCTAGGAAAAATATTTTTTACTGATACCTGTAGTGGAGGTGGGATTACATCAAGGATCAGCTCTGCGTCCTTTCTTATTTGCAGTGATGATGGACAGGTTGACAGATGAGATCAGACAGGAGGCCCCGTGGACTATGATGTTTGCAGATGACATTGTGATCTGTAGTGAGAGTAGGAATCAGGTTGAGGAGACTCTGGAGAGGTGGAGATATGCTCTAGAGAGCAGAGGAATGAAGGTCAGCAGGGCTAAGACAGAATATATGTGTGTAAATGAGAGGGAGGATAGAGGAATGGTAAGGATGCAGGGAGTAGAGTTGGTAAAGGTGGACGAGTTTAAGTACTTGGGATCAACAGTTCAGAGTAATGGTGAATGTGGAAGAGAGGTGAAGAAGAGAGTACAGGCAGGGTGGAATGGGTGGAGAAGAGTGACAGGAGTGATTTGTGACAGACGGGTACCAGTAAGAGTGAAAGGGAAGGTCTACAAGAGGGTAGTGAGACCAGCTATGTTATATGGGTTGGAGAAAGTGGCATTGACAAAAA
Source organism: Protopterus annectens (assembly GCF_019279795.1). Lineage (NCBI taxonomy): Eukaryota > Metazoa > Chordata > Ceratodontiformes > Protopteridae > Protopterus > Protopterus annectens. The sequence goes on along the minus strand of NC_056725.1, from coordinate 124,361,722 downwards.
GGCAGGAGTCAGAGCTGGCTGTGGCAGAGTTAAAGATGTTAAGATTTGCACTCGGTGTGACGAGGGTGGACAGGATTAAGAATCAGTATATTAGAGGGTCAGCTCAGGTTGGGCAGTTTGGAGACAAAGTAAGAGAGGCGAGATTACGTTGGTTTGGACATGTGCTGAGGAGGGATGATGGGTATATTGGGAAAAAGATGCTAAGGATGGAGCTGCCAGGTAAGAGGAAAAGAGGAAGGCCTAAGATAAGGTTTATGGACATGGTGAGAGAGGACATGCAGGCGGTTGGTGTGACAGAGCAAGATGCAGAGGATAGGAAGAAATGGAAAGAGATGATCTGCTGTGGCGACCCCTAACGGGAAAAGCCGAAAGATGATGATGATACCTTCATAGGTTCATAGGTTCATAGGTTCATAGGTTAGTACTAGGCTATCAGCCCTAGGGCCTATACAAGCCTAGCCATAACAATTCCCTGAATATTTCTTCCCACATTATTTACTTTCCTGGACCCCTGTCTAGCAGGGCGACTGACGTGATCCCTGGGGTGAATTTCCTTTCTCCCATCCAATCGTCAAGGTTCCTCTTGAAGAGGTCCAAAGAGGCACTCTGCTTGACATGTATGGGCAATCTATTCCAGAGTCTGGGGAGTCTCTGGGTCAGGAACCTATCCCTCCAACATGTTTTGTTTATTGTTATGACAAGGTTTAGATCCCTGGAGCGTGTAGTGGTGGACAGTACCTGTAGTGGTGGACAGTACCCTCATTCTTAATGTAGGTTCACAGTTCCTTCAGACAAGCCTGTTATCATCCCTGACAACAGAAGCTTAGCTGATGGTTTATGAAACCCACCTGGGCTCAACTCTGATGCAGGATAAATTAAATCTTTAAAAGGTGGCTACATATAAATATTTTCAGACTAAAAACAGTGTCCTTTACCCTTATCTTTAGTACTCTTAAAATTAAGTTGAGAACACAGCTTATCCTTCTTCTGTCAGGCAATCAAGCTATAGTCTAGGAAATTAATGAGAAAGATGGCATGTGCTCATAATTCCCAAGCAAAATAGTGAAGCAAGTTGGCAAAGGTTCATAAAGTGCGACATTTGTTTTCATATCACTTCATATCCTGAGTGAAGGGAGTGACCTGATAGATGCCCTAAGCCACAGGTGACCTAGAAGTAAGACCCTGTGAGATGTATCTTAACACTGTAATCTGTCAGTGGGGCATTCTGGTGATTGACCTGTTTGCCATACGGGAGAATATAGTCCTTCTTTGTTGCTTGTTTCTGCACTGGTTTTGCTTGGTTCAGTATGCAGGTTGAAACAAATTGTAGATATGCTCTCACTTATTTGGCAAGGAATATTTCTGTGCATCTTTTATCTTCTTCTGACTGGTTCAATGCCTTCTATGGGAATTCAAAGAAAAAGACCATATTATTTCCTCATCAGCTCTTGAAGGCCAGGCAGGTTGCAGCTTCTGACTGTTCTGTCCATGGCAGAGCAGGAACCTATCCCAACACAAACTAGTGTAATCCTCCATACGTCGGCCAAGAAATATGTGTACATCTGAACATGCAAGTTCCTTTAGATCTCTTGCTCCTAGCAAATGTTGTGGCAGAAGTCCTGAAGGGAAGTGAAGTAGCACGAAAGGCTTTCACTCATTAGAACCATCATTCATCAGCCATAAGTAGAGGTTCCATATTTGGAAAGAAATGTCTCCTCTTCCTACTCAGTAATTTAATTTGCTTGGGATTCTGACCTACTTCAGGTACCTGTGTGACTTGGGTTTGAATAGCCTATTTTAAAGGTTCATATTTCCACCACCTTAGCACATCAGAATCTTGTGGAAGGCAGGACTGTGGCCTAACAGCAGCTTCAGAAACACTTTATGAAAGTGGTATTGCATCTCAACTGACCTTTGAATAACCCTTATACTCTTTGTTGTACTCTCCAAGACCTGAACTTCATGATTGAGTTGCTTAAAACGGGATGGTTATGAGAATATGAAGAATCTTCACTTGGAAGAAGCTGATGTTTGCCTTAGGGGTCACTGCTGCAATATTATCCTTTACCTTTGAGAATTAGCGACAGGCAGGCACCTGCATTATTGTCTGGCTTAAAAACTTCCCCAGAACAGGACTGATTCCACCCCTAGCCAAGGACAGGGAATGGCACACGACTAAATGGAAAGTAGCCAACACAATTTTTACCTTAGGAAACAAACTGGTCATAAATGTGACAGTTTGCTAATCCTTTTCAGGTAACTTCTAGGGTGAAATTAACCAGTGTGGGAATATTTTTTTGTCTCATTATAACCAGCATCCCTGGAAAAACTGACTAGCAAGAGTGTCCCGCACAAGACAAATCCAACTAGAAGATTACACTCACAGTGCTTCTTTTTCTTGAAAGTTAGTGACTGGGTCTCTTCATGTTAGCAAGGTGCGACTGTTAATAAAAACACACTCCACGGGATGACTTGAAATCTATAGCCCTTCCTTGAGCACAAAAAGTTAGAGCTATTATATTAATTAGCATAAAGTGGAGTAGGTATGGAGTGTTGCATTTCTGATTTGCAGCTGTTTGTAGAGGAAAGCTTAGCTTCAGATGAAAACCCTTTACCTGGTTTAGTAGGAATTCATGCAGTGTTCACTTGGTGGCTTATGGATTATTTTAATAGTTGGAATCAATCTTTAAAGTGTTTTTTTTTTTTAAATAATCATTTTTCTTCTTCTCCAATAGCTTTCCCTCTCAATAAGATTGGGTATTTACAGTATGTCTCAAAGTATACTTTCTCTTTTAAAATTGAAAAAGCAATGGAATTATTTAAAAATACAAAGTAGAAAATAAAAATAAGTAAAGAATTTGAGCTCTGTGCACTTTTCTTCGGCAATCGGTGTTTATTTTGTCACCATGATGAGTGCTTTCATCCTCCATATTGGACTTCTTCAGATTAAACAGCAAGTTGTGCAGTAAAAGCATTAGTTTAAATGGGGTGGTTTGTCCATACATTAAATCCACTTGAGACCCACTGGCTCTGGTGCCAACCTTGATGAAAAAGGTGGGGAACCAAGACCAGTCAGAGGGATGTTCTGTTGACTGGATGTTAAGCTCATTAATGATCAATCCGTAGAGGGTAAAGGAAGTGACAGTCTATGTGGAGGAAATCTCAAATGATTTTCATGTAAGGCTGCCGGTGAATGTTCACAATGTAGTAGTAGCTTTTCCCTTACAATTAAGTTTTATTCAGAGACAATATTTACTTTTTTAAGTTCAAGAAACAGTACAAGTAAAGCATTTTAAAGCCAGAAAAAAACCCTTAAAAGAAAGCTAGCACTGTGCCATATATGGAGTAACCCCTAAATATGGCCTGAGTGACCCAGGTTTAATTAGCAGCTCAGGTGTCTGTGGTGCTGACACAGAACGATGGATGTGTCCCCTGAGAGAGGGCATTCATCTAGTTGTTCCCTTCAGAGTAGCATGGTCCATTAAGGGGATATAAAAAGGCAAACACAGAGAAGGAACGAATCAAGGAGTAGGTCATAAATGAAAAAAAATCTCTTGAAATACTCAGACAACAGTATGACCCTCCAGGATGCCCTTAGGTTCCACTCTTATTTCTTCCAGCTTAGCACTGAGGCTGCCTGTTACAGGGGCTAGTTGTACTTTGTTAGTAACATGGAATTTGAAGTCAGAGTGTCACCTTTTTTAGTAGACCTGTGACATTAATGAAGTGGAGAGGATTTTGTCAGGGTGTCCTTTTGAGAATATCTTCTTTGGATAGATTCTTAAACTGAGAAGAGAACATTTTAAATAGTATTTTAAAACAAAGTATCCAGGTCTTATAAGTGATATCTGGACCCTTCAGTGACTGATGAAGCTACACATACAGCAGTGCTTTTGGTATTACAGACATTTGAAGATACCATTGAATCAGCTATTACAGAGCCTGGCTTTTGGATTCAGCCTCCAAGAAACCAGCTAGATTCTACAAGGTTCAGAAATCCTGTAAATATTTGTACAGGAGCCCTGTCAGAGATCCAGCAGTGGACACCATGGGTGCTTCCAAAGGATTCAAGTTGGCGTTTGGACTCAGTATGCTCTCTAATGACAACGAGATCAGAGGACTAGATAGACTTAGCAAAAGGTATGTAATTCTGCAACCTTGGCCTTTACAGCTGTTCATTATCAGACCTTTTTTAAAAATTAAGGATCCATTCTCAAGCAAGTGGAGAATAGGACATCAGAAACCACCTAATCATTTAGTGGTCAAGAATCCCACCTACTAAACAGGCTATCTTTTCACTTGACAATAAAAGAAGAGCAGTTTCCAAAATTCAGCCTGCTGCTTGGAATGCATCATCCACAAATATCTGAAAATACAATTTGCTTCCACAGTTTAGAAAGTTTTTCTGAAGGAAAACATACATAGATGAAACCTGTAAATGCAGATGCTTTTATGACCATGGCCAGTTCCTACCTTTTAACAGCAAGATTCCTAAATTACTATTATTGTAAATGTCACTCTCCTAAGTGTTCAATACATAAATCAACTTGCATATAAAGTGTAAAATGATTTATTATCTGTATAATTTGTAAATATTATTCAGTTAGACTATTTTATTGTTAAAGTGTTCACTGCCATGAGAAAAATCACTAGTGTTTACTAAGCTGATCTCCATATATGTATGTCTGTGCATTGTGGTTCAGATCATGACTGAGAAGGTTGTCTAGATTAACCCATTTACCTGGTGAAAAATATAACTGAAAAAATGTATCCCAGAAATATAAATACCACATGAGCCCATGAAGGACAAAATGATTAGGTTTACACAAACAGTCTTTAGGGTGGGAAAACATGCAATAAATATTGGTATGAAGCAACAAACAGATGCAGAAGAAGTAGAAAAGGGCATTTTAACAAAAAGGGGGATTGTGACAGATACAACAGCTAGTTCTTGAGACCTGATACTATAACGAAAACCACTTTAAGTGAACCCTGACTTTACCCTTTTCTCCACTGTTATGTGACTGTGGAGTTAGTATATTCCCTTGCATGGGGGGCAAGAGAAAAGCTTTGATGTGAAGTTGTTCTATCTCGCCGTTCATTCTTACAGATGGGTTCGAAGCCGATCCTCGGCTCTGAGTCAGCAAACTACAAAGCTCAAAGTCTTCAGACAGCTTGAGGCCAAGTCCCTATCCCATGATGCACCTTGTGTTACCTCAGATCTAGTTTGCTGCCGCAACAGATCAGAGGATACTTCACAGCTTGGGCCAGTAGAGTTTTTCTTAAGAAATTTTCTCTTTAAATACCTTTAAATACCTTTTATTACAGCTTTAAGTTTCCTTTCCATTTAAAACTTTTATAGAATTTGTAGAACTAGTTTTTGGCTACTTTTTCTAAGCCTTCCTTTAGCTCCTTTGGCTGTCATTTTATTAGATCTTTATCACCCCCCCCCTTCCCCGATTCTGGTGTCCCTTTAGTAGCTTTAAAGAATTACATTAGAAGTGTGTTTTATTAGGAACTTGGTAGTTTTAAAGCATTAGAAGAGTGTGTTATTTGAAGCTTTAATAGTTAGACTTTAGTATTGTAGAGCCCGTTTTGATTTAGGGGCTACTTATTGTTTGAATAGTTGCGTGTTGGTTTAACATAGTTTCTCTTTGAGATATTACTATTGAAAATTTAAACAGGTTTTTATCTTGTGTGCATATATATTTACATTAGACATATGGCTGACCAAGAAAAGGAAAAAAAACAAGTCTGGGTTCAAAAAATGTCCAAAGTGTGGATAGAAAATGTCTGTGACTGGTGGTCACGTTAACTGTGTTTAGTGTTTGGGTGCTTTGCACTTACAAGAGAGCTGCTCCATCTGCCATTCTTTCAGTATCCATGTTCTACAGGAAAGAAAGAGAAAGTTGATTGACAGAGGGCTATTAAAATCCTCTTTTCAAGAAGCTTTGGGCGAGCATGGTAAAACATCTAAATTCCCCAAATCTACTAAGTCATCGAAATCATCATCCTCGGAGCATCGAATTTTGGATTCAACACCATTAGAAAATTTATTGATGTCAGCTCCACAGCCTTCGGAGCTGAGCGTTGTAACCTTTGGGAGCTGGTCCCCAGTCCTAGAACCAGTCTCTGCAGTGTTTAAATCACCAATTTTGCAATCGGTGGCATCATCAATCCATTCATCTTGGTCCTCGATAAGTCTAGCTGATTTGGATGTGGATCATGTGGTGCAGAAGTTGTTACAAGCACTGGCATTTGCCAAATTGTTATTGGTTCTGACCCAAGTGGTTTCGGAACTGACAGCTGTTCCCCCATCTATTTCTTTTCCTCCTCCGAGCTGAACCAGTCCTTTGGAGCCAGAGGAGTTGGAGCTGATGATTGTGGAGCTTTCAGAACCGACGCCTGTTCCAGTGCAATCGGTGCCGACTACTCAGACTTCCTTGGTGGCTACCAAGGGGTCTAGAGCCGACACTCACCGATTGGGTCTGGGGATGATAGTCGGACTGATCTTTCAGCTCCGACTTTGCCTCTTGGGGCTTCGGTGCGGATGGGTTCAGCTCCTACCTCTGGATCTGAGCCCACTGTTCTGGTACCGAGGGAATCATCTGCTTCTTCAAACCCAGCAGTTCCTTCGCATCGGAGCAGGCATGTTTTTGATGCCATGAGGAGAGTAATGTCCCCCAGGACATCCACAGTGTTAGGACCAACCACCTTCTAATGTAAAGCTCCTGTGTCTACTTCTGCCTCACAGATCCCTTTGAAGCGTAGAGACCCTGAGCCTCAGAAAGCCCCACTGGGCAGACCCTGCTCTTCCGAGACCTCACCAGAAGCTCCCACTGATGAAGTTCCCAGGAAGAGAATTTGGAAGAGGAAGCATTTAGACTCCCCACAGGAATATGTCATCTCAGATACCGACTTGGATGAGTCAGAAGGGTCCCCATGGTCCCTCTTGGAGGACATTTCATTTGCAGATATCTTGAAAATACTAAAGCAAAAGGGTGGCTGGAAGCCCCCCTACCCTACTGAGGATGAGTTGGTCCTCCTGAAAGCTTTTGGGTCTCAGCCCTCCACCTCTTGGGTGTCTCTGCCCTTCGATGAGCTTATGGAGCTGGGCTCACGAAGGGTTTGGGCGTCTCCCAACACCATGAAGCCTGCCCTAGGAGGCCTAATATGAAGGGAGTGCCTGTTATTGCCATGGTGGTGGTGGCAGCCACCAAAAAGGAGATGTCAAAAACTTCTTCATCTGTCCATCCTTCTAACAAAGATTCAAGGATCATGGATAGATACGGGAAGCACATGTTCAGTTCAGTGACTTTTGCCATGTGATCACTGAACTACCTCACACATTTCACGAGACTGCAAAGAGATCTCCTAAAAGAGATTGGAGATACTCTATAGGGTACGGTAGCTGAGGGAGTTGCAGACAAGGTTGCTTCCCAGCTTGCTATTCTTAATTCTGTAGTAAACTCTTCCATGCATCTGATATCATATGCAGCTGATGGAATGAGTAGAGGAGCAGGTACAGGAATTGCTCTTAGGAGACACTCCTGGATGCACTTATGTTCCTTTGTGGAGCCCTTTAAGTCATCCTTTGTGAACACCACTTTTGATGGCTCATCTCTTTTTAGGCCCAAAGTAAAGGAAACTCTTACCAGGTGTGAGCAGGAAGGAAAGACTCTGTCTGCCATCGGAGTCCATTTTTCCACCCCCACTAGACCCTACCCCACAGGTCAAAAGGGTGGAAAGATGTGGTTCCAAAAAGACCAAGGAGCCTTTCAGGACACATGGTGAGCCCCCCACCAGGAGCAGAGGAGGGGATTATAATGGAAGATGCCGCCCTCATGGCAGAGGCATCTGCAAAATCAGGGTGGCAGAGATCAGTTCTTTGGGAAGCCCTACCAGCACTGCTGAAAGGAGGCTCTGACTGTCCAACTCTGGAGGCAGTCGAGGGTTGCTTATCTTTGTACCCAGATGCCTGGCTAAAAATAACAAACGGCAACTGGGTACAAAGCATAATATCCAAAGGATATTTTATTCCTTTTACCACTCCACTTCCCTTGATAACAAAAATCCAGGATGTTCCACCCAGTTACAGGGAACAAGCAACTGTAAAGGTCCAAAGGTTGCTAGAAAAAAGAGTCATCGAACCTGTCCCCGCAGACCAGATAGGATCCGGAACTTACTCAAAATTCTTTTTAGTTCCAAAAAAAAAAGAGGGGACTGGAGAAGACCTCAGCAGACTAAACTGATCTGTCAAGAAGGAGAAGTTCTGGATGGTCACGCTACAGTCGATACTTCCCTTTTTAGGGAAAGACATTTGGATGTGCTCGATAAATCAACAGGATGCGTGCTACCACATAAAAATGGCTAGACCATCCAGGGATCAGCAGCACTTCCAGATGGGAGCCAATTACTACCAGTTTTGAGCCCTGCCCTTTGGTCTCACTACAGCCCCCAAAGTTTTCACCAAATGTATGGCAGTGGTCACGGCTCACCTAAGGCATTTGGGATTCCAGGTGTTTCCGTACTTAGATGATTGGCTCTTCACCGCCACCACCAGGCATCAGCTCATACAAGCCAGGGCCACCACGCTTATTCTTTGCAATCAACTGGGGATTACCATAAACTCGGAAAAATCTGCCTTTTCGCCATCGCAACATATTGTTTTTATCAGAGAAGATTTGGACACCACCACCACCACTTTAAAACTTTCTTCAGAAAGGATATCGGTACTTTGACAACAAATTCTGAACCTCATATCCAGAGGCAAGATACCAGCCTCAGATGTGCTAAAATTGTTGGGGATGATGGCAGCTGCAATAATAGCAATTCCCTTGGGTCGTATGCACATGCGGATTCTACAATGGCTCCTGTTCACACAGTGGTTCTAGCAAGAACTCCCAATGTCACATCTCATCATTCTAACAAACTCCTGCAAAAAGGATCTTCGATGGTGGTTGACCTTTCTCCAAGTCACGATAGGTTGTCCTTTTATCCTACCCTCACCATCGGCCACTGTGACCACAGAAGCTTCCCTGATCTGGTGGGTGGGGGGGGGGGGCATTTTCAGGGAAGAACAGCCCAAGGCACATAGACCGAACAAGAGACACATCTGCATATCAATGTCCTGAAGATGAGAGCGGTACTCTTGGCATTACAGTACTTTCAGGGCTCTCTCCCTTTGGGGACAATTGTGATTCAGATGGACAACATGTCAGTGATCTGGTATATAAACAAACAAGGAGGAACCAGGTCCTATCTCCTTTGTCGAGAGACCCTAATAGTATGGCAGTGGGCTACCTCCATCCAGCACTTTCTGATAGCAATGCACATACCGGGGAAATCCAACGTGATAGCAGACAAACTGAGCAGGGCAATTTTGTTGCCTCATGAGTGGTCCCTCAAAGAAGAAATAGTGGAAAGAATATTCCACAGATGGGGCCAGCCTTGCTGCGATCTCTTTGCATCCACCATGAACACAAAATGCAGAAGCTGTTTATCCTTAATCCACCCTTCGGGAGATGCCCCAAGGGGTGCAATAATACACGATTGGCCCCCATGTCTCCTTTATGCCTTTCTACCAATACCCCTGATACCCAAAGTGTTACAGAAAGCCAAAGCCCTGGGAAGGACCGTCATTCTTATAGCCCCCCCTTGGCCTCGACAGATTTGGTTCTTCTTTCTTCGACGTCATCTCTTGGAAGAGGCTTGGATTCTAGACCCAGTTCCAGACCTTCTGATGCACTCATCTGGGGCTCTACATCCCTCCCTTCAGTCCCTGAAATTGACAGCTTGCCTGCTCCAATTCCCAACATAGCCAGGTTCCATAACCTCTCAACTGAAAATCAACATATTTTAATATCTTCTCATAAATCATCTACTAGGAAATTATACCTCAGCAAATGGAAGAGATTTTCCATATGGGCTTCTCAAAATAACATTGACTCTTACCTAGCCCCTATTTCCTCCATCCTAGAAGTTTTGACTATGCTTTTCAACAAGGGAGTGGCGGCAGCCACCATTCATGTGCAGCGCGCTGTGATCTCTAATTTTCATCTTGGTACTGAAGGCTTTAATGTCATGTCACACAAGCTATCCAAAGCTTTTTTCAAGGGGACTTTCCACCTTAGACCACCCATCAAATCCCCTTATACACCTTGGAATCTAAATGTTATGCTTTCACACATCATTCTCCCACCATTTGAGCCAGCTTCTTCATGAGATTTGAAATTTTTGTCTTGAAAGACTGTCTTTTCAGTAGCCATCACATCTGCCCGAAGAGTTTCAGAGCTACAGGCCTTGTCTATACAACCCCCGTATTTGATTTTTCATTCTGATAGAGTTTCACTACGAACAAATCCTTCATTCTTACCTAAAGATTGTACTGAAGCCAACCTTAACCAAACCATAGAATTACCGTTTCTTTTTCCCCAAACACATCAATAACTTGGAGTATATGCTGCACAAACTTGATGTTTACAGACAACTTTGATTTTACCTAGATAGAACCAAAGAATTTAGAAGACCTGAACAACTTTTTGTTTCCTTTTAAGACTCCAGAAAAGGTAGACCTGTGGCAAAAAACACTCTTTCGAAATGGTTATCTGATTGCATCACCTTCACTTACTCAGCTGCCAGTATACCTCTGCAATACTAAATAAAGGCTCATTCAACCAGAGCTGTTTCCATATCTTCAGCCTTTACTGCCAGGCTACCAATAGATAGTATTTGTGCAGTAGCCACTTGGTCAAAGACTCATACTTTTATCACTCATTACAAAGTCAAAGCTTTCTTTGGTTCCACTGTCCTGAAAAACATACTCCCATGAGCCACCCAAGAAAGATGGTGCTTGGGACGCTACCCATCTATAAGAATGACCGACGAGATAGAACAACTTCACATAAAGAAGTTATGTACTCACCATAGTGTTCCATTTGAGTTGTTCATCTCGCCTTCATTCTTACTTCCCATCCTCTGACCCCCTCCAGACTTTTTCGAGGACCGAGATTCATGTTTTATCACAGTTGCTTTGTCGTTCCTACGGTTTCCTTACCTAAAAGAGGGATAGAATGGCATATGGTATTGTTAGAGGCAGCAAACAAGATCTGAGGTAACACAAGGTGCATCATGGGATAGGGACTTGGCCTCAAGCTGTGTGAAGACCTTGAGCTTTGTAGTTGGCCGACTCGGAGCCGAGGATCAGCTCCAAATCCATCTTGTAAGAATGAAGGTGAGATGAACAACTCACATGGAATATTATGGTGAGTACATAACTTCTTTTTTGTTCACTGAAAGTGTTTTGTGGCCTCGGAGGAATTAACTTTGATGAGACAAGATGATTGAAAAAGGATTGCCTGGCTGACAATACAGACTTTGCATATGATGCCAAAGCATTATTGAGTACCATCTTGACAGAAATTTACTAGTCGGCACCCCTTCCTAGGAATTTTTAATAAACTGGAAGAGAAGGAGAACACAAAACTGGGTAAGCAGTTGTTTAACTTACCTACTTCCAGGTACAGTGGCTACTCTCCAAAACAATGACTCTCCTACAGAACGCATTCTAAAGATGACCAATTTAAACAAAGGAGGGAATTTGAAAGGAAGCATGCTGGTGGAAGTGTCAGAGGCAAATGATTGCAGAAAGGTATGGTAGGGGAGAAAAAATATCCTTCCCTCAAGACAGTAATGGGCAGTACTAACTAGATCTGCAAAACACAAATACGCTCCCCATGTGTTATCTCCCCCCTCAGATCCCATATCTTTGGTGGGATGCTTCCCTTATTTAAAGTTAGGGTTACAGTGACAGTTGAAATATTGGTAAGGAAAACCATATCTTCAGTCAGCAAAATAGAGTTTAAAGGCTTCTCTCTATTCCAGGAAATGCCATCCATTCCCTCCAGATCAGAAGTAACTGGCACAGCCAGTTTTGGTTCAACTCCTGCATTTTGTGGCCATAGAGTGAGTTCCTATACAGCATGAGAAAATGGTTATTTTCCAGAGTGTTTCTGGAATTCTACTCCATAATGTTTCTGGCCCCAAAGAAAGATTGTGTTTGGAGGCCCATTCTAGTTTTAAGTAGGCTGAGAAAAGTTTTTAAAGTAACCAAGTTCACAATACTAACACTACAGGTAGTGTTGCCAGCATCAACTCTCTTCATGTTCTTAAGAGTTAAAGGTGTGTATTTGCACATACCACTCCACAAGGACTGTAGGCAGTAGGTTCAGGGCTGAACATAAGCATTTCCCATCTTTGTCTACATTGTGGTCTGTCTGTGGCACCCAGGGCATTTAACAAATGCTTAGCATCAGTATGTGCCCAATAAAGGACCCACATCCTTTATTTTTAATCATATATGGGCACCTATCTCAGTCAGGCAGCCTTAGTGGAAGAAATACTGAGTGCTTTGAAGTGCTCTGTCCATTGCCTGTGTAGCCTGGGTTTTTCCTCATAACCTTCCAAAATGTTTTTGATGAACATAGTAAGGACCAAGTTGCTTTTGCCACAGGACAAACCTTCAAGGTTGGGTTCACACTTCATAACCTAGACCAGAAGACTGCATTGTCAACAGGAATGTTCTTGAGGTCATTGCACTACATGTTCACTCATGGTTCCTCTGGCCAGGATGCACATGCAAAAGATCCAAATGTACCTGAAAAAGTATATAAAAAAGAAGTACGGTGCTTTTTTATATATTTACTATGTGTATTGGAAGCCGAACCACTTTCCAGTTACTTGTTTTTAGTTTTTTGGTACCTGAAAACATCTTTGTGAACAATACAACCTTCAGCTGAATAAGTCCTTGTTCCTGATTCCCACAGCCAAGGAGGAATTCAGGTGTTGGCCCTAGCAGGTAGTAAGAAATAAGGGCATATTATTTTTGTTCCTGAGTTCACCCAGAACTTCACCGAAGATGCCTCAAACCAAGCTTGATATGGTCACATTGACTACCTCAAATGTATATAGCCTGAATGTTCTCCATGGCCATAAGGCTTTTCAGCCTGAAAGAATGGTAGCCCTCATTCCAGCCCGAAAGCTTTCAAAATAGTTTAGCAACCAAGGGCCTTGAAAGTACAACAAAGAGTGAGGTACACACTCATAAATTTTTTGTGTATTGTTGAACATAGCATAAGGCATGGCCTTTCACCTCAATCTTCATCTGTTGGATTCCTATATTCCTTAGACCTGAACGCAGAAGTGGACAAGGTAATTAGGTAGATTGTCAACAGTTATGAGTGAAAAATAGATCCTAATGTGTTCCAGGACTTAAAGATTGGGACATTAACATTTTTGATCTGAAAGTAGAACTGCTAGCTGAAGGTCTTTTGTTTCAGGTACCAAATGCAAAGGGTTATGGGCAGTAAATGTATTTTTTGACCGCTAAAAGAAAAATTGTGTCTACATCTTAGCACCTATCCCAGTATGCCAAAAGTGTTTCAGAAGGGCAGTGTAGTTTCTAATATCCCTTATGTCAGCAAGGCAGTTATGTTCTCCCTGCTAATCCAGGAGACAAAAGAATGGCCAGTGGACCTCCCACAAACTAGCACCCTACCAAACCAAGAAGAAGGCTCAGTAATGCATATGAACTTCAGCCGTCATGAATACTCTGATTCCCTTCAAGACCTGTTTATTAAAAGAGGTACTGCACATTCTGCCTGATGCAAGAAGGAAGAACTCAAGAAAATCATGTCTGACCAAAAGGAAGACATTTTCCCTGTGGTGGTAACCAAGAGACATCCTTGCCATAAGAGCCCCAGAGCCACAGATCTTGAAGTATCATGCAGAGCACTTTCTGAAGGGCAAATCCTGTGCTCCAGGCCCACTCTACACATGCTGTACCTATAATACTCTTAAAAAGGCCTATGAAAGTAGTTTCTTTACCTTGGAACCTTAATTTCATGCTGAAAAAGGTCAACCTAGCCCCTCTGAGTCAAGCTTCTCAGGAGTACTTATAATCTTACCTTGAAAATTGTATTTTTTATGGAAATTGCCATTAGCAGGAGAATCTCTGAGCCTATAGCCATAATTTGCAGTTTTCCTGGCACAGTTTCTTATGGCGACCCTAAGCCTTAGAACTAATCCTTCCTTAATGACAAAGTTGGTGTCTGAATTGAAACTCCGCAAGGTTATTCTCCTGTCAGTCTTCTTCTGTTACCCACTGAACAAGGGTGAAAGGAATTGATTCTTTCTAGATCTTCACAGATTGGATACACTGTTTTCTTTATGCCAGGCCTGTCACACCACCCCCGAGTTTCTTACAGGGGGGTCCCTTTCCTGGGAATCTCCAATGATGACCTACACATCTCATTCTGAAAACTCTGATGGAAATCCATGAAAGCTTTAAAGACTGGCAACATGGAACATTATTTTGTTCGTCCCTTCTGCCTGTCATGCTGAGCCTCTGGAATAAAAGGTATGCAAGCTGATGTATTGCTGCAGCAATCCAATGTAACATTAAGTAATGTAGCTGGTCATTGTAGAGCAAGATAAGTTAACTTCATCTCAGTTGAAAAATCTCAGGAGTGGAATAAGTGTGTAGGGATACTGTGTATTCTAAGCCTGTGAATTATGCTGCCACTACATGAAAAAACAACTACTACATTGGCAACCTTTAAGGCTAGTATTGATGATTGGATGGGTAAACACAAATTTGCAATAGTGTTGTCATGTAAGGCCCTGCGCCCTGCTTTATTTGGGAGGTAATCAGTATTAGGAGCTTGATAAGTGTGGCAAGAGCTTTTAAGTTTGTCTTCTTAAAGGTGTATATGGCTAGGCATAGCATGGACTTTTAGTCTCTTGCATAGTGTAATTCCTATGTTTCTATGTAAAACTGCATGAGAGTATAAAATAAGAAAGCAAAAAAAAAATAAAATTAGCATGATACTTAAGAGCGTAAGTGACTAAAAGAGAGTAAGAGATGAGTTGTTACTGTGTCCTGCACATACCTCTCAACTGCACAGAATTTCGTAAAATATCCAGATTTTTGCCGTATATTTTTGTTCCGTTTTTCATAAACTTGGGGCTTTCTGGCAAATTAGTGGCAAATCATTAAAGACTGAAGTTAGAAAATAATGATAGGCATTTGAGTTTCAGACTTCATACCATTCAGAAAATGCATCCTAATGCAAAACCTGTTATTTTATCAACTTCCTAAGTTTGTAACAGCAAAATTTAAAACAATTGTCCCTATTTGTACCACTTTCTTCATGGCTTTGTCCAGATTTCTTACTCTAAGAGGCTGAGAGGTATGGTCCTGCATGAGTAGTGGTCATAAACACAATAATAAAATTCTGTATGCCTGTGTCAGTAGTGTAGAAGCTATGGGTAATGAAACTATTTTACAAAAGTGTCTAAAATGTGAGAAATTAGTTTGAAACTGAAAATAAGGCATTTGTCAAATAGCCATAAAAATAATCAGGAAGAAAATATAAAAGTAATCAAATTATAATATTTAGAATAGGCACTGGGACTGTATGTTGTGATGCCTGCTCAAATGTTTGAAGCTCTGAATCTGAAAGAGAATACACAGAAATCATTGTGCAGGTTGTTTGCTTAAGTCAGTAAGTGTATCTCATTGCTAAAGTTGCTAACCTTGAGATGTAAGAATAAGAAATTCAATTATGTTTATGGGGAAAAGTGTTAGAGGAAAGTAATCACATTAATGTAGAATATATATTGAAGAAGTTTGTGCAAGGCACTTCCCACATTTCTAAAATGCCGATATTCTCACAGAACTTATCAGTGAGGAAGGAGAATGCTTGCACCAGACAGGCTGACTTACTCATGTCTACTAGATCAACAAGAAGATCTGCTTCAAGATCTATTGGAAGTTAACTGGGTTACCATGCAAGGAAATAAAATGAAAATGTTTTATAAAATGTACAGATGATGATCAAGAAATGCAGTTGCATGAAGAAATTTTGACAATGTTGCCAATGTTGAAAAATACAGTGGAAATAGAAATTCATCCTTACTCTTCATTTAATTTATAACACATGAGCCGTTTATAGTGCTCTTTTCTGATTAAAGCATACACCTATATTTGTATGGGCTGCCTTTTCTCATTTAAGCCTTCAGTGCTTGTAAGGAAAGTTAAACACAGTGATTTTGTTCTACTGTGACATAATTGTGCTAGTAAATTTGTAGTTTTCAATGCTGTGATTAAGCATATTAAATGTGAGAACATTTCTTTAAATGAGTAAAAAAGGCAACAATCTTCTTTTCTTGCTCAGATGAAATAGTTTTCTCAAAATGTAATTTTTCCCTTGCACTGATCTTAAGGGAATTGCTATCCAGTCTGCCAGTAGTCAGGAACTGGTAATCTCATTAACTGACTACTTGCATGCATTGGGTTTAAGAAGATATTAGCTGTACTCAAAGTATTACTTCTTCTATTAGTTCTTCAATCAGCTAAGTCATTAGTGCCTAAATAGTTAAGGACAGGTACTATAGCAACAATATTATACTCAATTGGGTAACATGTTATGCTGTGTTATTTTGACTAGAGATGTTTATTTATTTGCATTTGCTTTCTGGTGTAAAGCACTGATCATAGCCGGCCTTAGGGATAGGGTAACTAAGCGGTCGCCTAGGGCGCCGCTCTAGCAAGGATACTTTTCCAGTATTTATTTGGTGTAGGTAGACCAGGATTGGGGCACCAGGTAGTGTGGTGGGAGCACCATGGAGTCCTTTTGTATAGGGCACCAGTTGACCTAAGGCTGGTCTTGGCACTGATCTCCATGGATCTCTTTGGCAGTCGGCTCTGGAGTGAGGTCTGGTTAAGTGACTTGCTCAGAGTCACATAGTTAGGCAATGGAACCTTAGAGAATCAGATCTTGCATCACTTGACCAAATTGAAAGATTTATTCTCCCCCCCCCCCCATGCATACTCAATCCCAATTTTTCTCACATTCTAATTGAGACTGTTTGACTCCTCCCTGGAAGAGGATTATTGTATTTAGTTCTTCTTGTCCATAATAGAATGTGAGAACATTTAGTTAAATGATGCAGATAGGGAGACATTTGAGGATAATATTAAGTGTAGATAGCAAAGTGCATATTTAAACGGATTCTGGATACATTTGTAAGGTCTACAATTGTCATCTTCTGAAAAGTGAGACTGTAAGTATTTTTTCTGCATAATTTGTTCTAGGTCTCACTTTGCAGTACATTGTAGTATTCCCCTAACACCAAGGTGTGTTGATCTTGGAGTTGGTATGTCTAAGTACCAGGGTGTTGTACCTCCCATGTGATGCAGTTACAAAAGTGTTAAGCAGTGGTTGGGTAATTATAAAATGCTCTGCCTCTGGAAGAAGTATATAATTTTAATAATGCTGAGGTAACTTTTTATTTAATTATTAACTAGCCCACAGAAGAGATCTATAGTATTTACATACATTACAATTTTAAGGCATATGTTGTTTGCCTTCAGAAGATGCACTTAATGCTTCTAGAGTATTAGAAATTAATGATTACTATAATTGTAGGCAAGGTCTCTTTACAAGACATTGGCTTAAGGTACACAATAGACTGACCAAAAAGCAGGAAAATATTTGGCATTTATGGTCTAGTGCAGAACATAAAGATAACTGTTACATGGTGGTGGGCAGTGCCTCTGGTGGAAGGTCATTTCCCTTAGTTGTTCGATTAAATATTGATTCCAAATGATGTTCATCCTTCGCATTGCCTCAGTTGTATATTGGGTTATCTGCCAAAATAATTCAGTACTGGCCAGCTTTCAAAAGCTCAGACTTCCCTCCCTCACTCTTCCTGTGACAGATGATTGGCTGAGCATATAACAAGGAAGCCTTCATCTGTCACAGAAAGTGAGAGCTCAGTCTTTTTCTACTATAGAAAGAAAAAAATCCTCTGATTCTTTACAGGATCCATTGATGATTTTTTTGGCTTACTGCTCAAATATGTCCCATTTGGAGATTTCCTTGCTCTCATTTTATTATTAGAGTTATTACTCTTTTTCTATTTTTATGTTTTTTTAAATATATATGTATTTTAATATTTCATTCATGTCAGTGTTTACAGTGAATCCTTTGGGAATTTCAGTGTGTGGCAATGTTTATTTGACTTCTGTCTTTTACAAATGCTTGTTTTTACTGTTTTTTAGTAAACGTTCAGTACTTCTTTCAGATCTCTAGTGTGTGTGTACAGTTTAAAACACTTGGGGTTGTCTTGTGAAGTCAGGACCAACAATTAATTGGAACTGTCTATACTGTTATAAGTCTGCTTTATTTTCATCTTTGGCACGAAGATATTTCATAACTGATTTTTTCAGCATTTATACATTACTTTCTATATGTATGACTGCTCTGTGTTTTTTTAATATCAAATATCAATTTTACCACAAATGAAGTTATTTGAACGTACTATGGTGATTTTACTCTCCCTCTCTCTGAAATGAAAATTTTGTTTAAATTTTATTAAATGTTATTTTATGACGGTGTAACATGGTTAATGTGTGTGGAGCTAATTTTAACACAGGTTTGGCACATTGGTTACTTCGATGTTTGGACTTTGTGTACTGAAAGTTATTTAACTTCTGTCAGGTGTAAAATATTTCTGAACATATTTCAAACTATTTTTGTAATAATGGGTAAGTTTGGCAAAGTTTAGTTGTGTGGGAATGTATTTATTACTAGAAACGTTAAGTGCTTACTGTGTACACTATCCAGTACTGTCAGTGTATTATGCTGGCTGGTGTTCTCACCTTGAACTGATGTACCCTAAAATAAAAAAAATAAAAAAGTATGCCTCAGCCTACAGTTCGTGATTCTGTCAGGTCCTACTCAGCGCACAGTTCACTTACCTTTTGCCTCATCTCCCTCTATTGTAACTTTGCTGGCCCAATGGAACAGAGTTTAAACTCATTCCACAGAGCTGTCCCAGTATCTCATACAAGTATGGGAAAACCAAATCCTTTAGATGCAGGAGTATTCTGGGGAAAAAGACCCATTACCAGACATAACACCATTCCCAGATATTTTATCTAGTAGTGAAGTTCACAAGAAAAAGAAACAGATGCTTCATCATAGAGCTGATAATTAGATTATAGCTGTTTATAAGGCTGATGTGGCTTCCTTAGCTAATAGTATCCTACAGGCAGCTAATTTTGGTAGTAGTGTTCCCAAACATGGCTTTAGTGCTAGTTTGGCTAGAGACCTTTTTGTTATTTCAGAGAATGATGTGTAATCTGATGAGGACAATGGTGATTTCCTAGTTGACACTGATTCTTCAGAAGGGGAATATGACCTTAAGAAGAAACAAGTGTTCAATTTTCCTCAGATGACTGCTAGATTTACTGATGTTTTTGCTTGGGAGCAATTGGGGACTACCCCAGAGCTAGGCAGGGCATATAACCTTATAGAGGACAAGATGCACACTTTTGTGGCTATCCACCCTCTCTTAATGGCCTTGGAAGATATTAATAAAGCTGCCTGGAGGACACCAGCATCAATTTCAACAGTCCTTAAAAAGCCTGAGAGAGAATATAGGATCTCCTCGGGTGTCACAGGTCTCCTTTCTCATCTGACTGCTAACCCAGCTAGAGTCTTCTCAGCTGCTTGCTCAGATAAAAAGTCCTTAGCTTCATCTAATCCAATGCCTCATGATAAAGAGGGAAATGGTTAGATCTTCAGAGCAAAAGAATGTCTCTTTCTAGTAGTTTAGCATAAAGTGATTTTGTTACATCCTTGCTTGCAAAGCAAAAGTCTTGTATGAATGAAATTGTTTCTAATTTAACTCAGTTTTCTAAATATCTTTGAGAAATGTGCTTGAATGAGTAGATACAGTCTCAAGAAATGTTGCGTCTTCTGTTGTATTGAGATCACATGCTTGGTTACGCAATCAGAACTTGATTTAAAAGCTGAAAGTTCTGAATTGGTGCTTGGGCACTTTGTTACACAGTCTGTCAAACAGTGGGATGATAGAGGCAAATTAATGCATGAGATGTTTCATGTACCAAGTTTTCCTAAACAAGGTGCCTTTCCTTAAGAGGGCAGAACAAACAAAAATCCCAGTCAAAAAAGTCAACAATTCAAAAGAAAATAGATAACTCTTTGAAACCAAAAAGATGGGTTCCTTTCCAAAAAAGAATCAACCCCTGCAAATGAATAGCTATGCTGAGTCACAGAGTATCACTTCTCCCCTACCCTTCCTTCTATTCCACCTTCCCCAGGCTCTGTTTCAACCCTGCTGCCTGGCTGCAAGTAGTCTCAGAGAAATAGGTTCTGAGAGTAATTTGGAGAGGATACGATTAGCAGTGGATAGAAAATCCTTTCCCTTTTCTGGGGAATTTCCCTACACCCACCAAACCAGATGGAGCTGTTTCTTCCAATACTTCATCAAATGATAGAAGCAGAAGTCAAAGAATCAGTGCCTGTTATACTCAAAGGCAATGGATTTTATTCCAGAATCATTTTGGTACCAAAAAAGAGCACTCTTGAAGACCTGTCCTAGATGTGTCCTTTCTAAACATTTCTGTAAAAGTTCTGAAATTCAAAATGTTTACCTTACAGTCAGTTCTAGTATTGCTTCCAGATCAATGTTTCATGGTGACTCTAGACCTCAAAGACACTTATCATCATATTCTTATTGCTCCCAGTTTCAGGAAATGTTTGAGATTTGCTGTGTCTGGCTTATATTATCAGTTTTCTGCACTACACCTTGGACTGTGTGTTGTACCTCAAATGTTTATAAAGTATCTGCTCTGGTGCTTGCTTATTAGAAACCCTAGGCAACCACATTTTTCCTTAGTTTGACAACCTGCTGATTTGTGTGCATTCTGTATCCATGTGGTCGGAGTCCTTAGACAAGGTCTCATCCCTCCCTTCTCACCTGAGCTTCAAATTGAACCTTCAAAAGTCCTTCCTGAGATCCTGTCAGTAAATTCTTTTCCTGGGGTGTTTGATAGGCAAAGTAAAATGGATGGCCTTCCTGCCAGAAGACAAACTTTTAAGGCGTTTTCTTGAATTTCTCACTTGTAGATGAGGCCTCAGCAAGAGGGTTCCTTAAAATTCTAATCCTCATGGCATCATTGATTCTCATGTTACCATTATCCAGGCTACACACAGAAAAATCCAATGGACTGGGCACCTTCATCCTTTATATTTCCAGGTACCTGTATCGGGATTTTTGAAACAGTAACTACAACAGTGGAGAGATCAATTTTCTGTGAATCCATGACCCCCTTCTGTCTTCAGAGCCCAGTTCAATCTGTCCAGATGGACTCTCCAGATTTTGCTCGGGGACCACTGTCCATCGGAGTTCTAGTACAAGGCTTCTGGGGTCCTCAGGACATGTCAGAGCTCATAAAAATAAAAGAGATGTTGGCAGTGATTCATGCCTTAAATGTTCTTTACCACTTCTGAATTCCAAGTACTCTTCTAGTGGTCACACAACACAAGTGTGATGTGGTACCTGAACAGAGTAGAAGGTCATATCCTTTTTGCCGGTTGCCAGTGATAGCCTGGAAAGTGGCCCTACAGCATTCACTGACTGTACAGGTCTCATACATTCCATCAGAGCAAAACACAGTGACAGACAGACAGACTAAGCATATCCTGGATAGGCTGTTACAAAAGGAAGCTCCATTTAAAGGTCTTCCAAGACTTGGTCCAGATGTAGAGAACACCACAAGCAGATATCTTCATGTCCTTTTGAAACAGCCAACTGAAATAATTCTGTTCAACACATTCTTGCATCCATGCTTGAAAGACAGACACACTCTCATTCCTGTGCTCAGGAATGTTCCATTATGCATTTCCACCCTTTCTAATAATTCCCAAGGTTCTTCTCACAATTCAGAAAGAATTACCAAAGATCATTGAGGTAACCCCATTTGGCTCAGGCAAAGTTTGTTTTCCCTTTTAATGGAAATAGCCAAGGGCAATTTACCACAACCTTCCTCACAGACTGGATCTGCTTGGACATCGCTGGGGCGAACGATACATCCTAACTTACAGCAATTGCAATGAATGACTTGCATGATTCTATTTTGATACCTTTCAGGAACTTGTATCATGTGGATGTTCAACAGGTATTTAAGGAGGCAAGAAGAACTGCAACTAGAACATCTTTTGTTTACAAGTGAGGTTTTCTAGCTGTTATGATACCTAACTAATAACAGAAGTCCTGAAAGGATTTCAACCCCTCTGGCTTTCAAATATTTATATAAGCTACTTAACGATGGTTTGTGATATGCTGCTATCAGAGTGCATCATGTGGCCATCTCAGCATGTCTCCCCATAGGTGCATTTTGTTTGTTTCATTTTGTGGTCAAACATTTTATGAAATGAGTGTTGCACATGAGACACCCTCAGAAGCAAATTCCTCCTCCCTAGGTTCTTAACTTTGTTCTTGAAATGATTAGGGATTTCTTTTGTGGTGTGACAAGATAATGTTCAGATCTATGAAAAATTGACCTTACCTTCCTCTTAACCTGCTACTCAGGCTGATTTACTGATCATTTCTTCGAACACTGTTTTATTCATTGCTATGACATCTGCAAGACAAGTATCTGAACTGCATGTTGTCACGGTGGGGTAACACTATCTGTCTTTTCCCACGGACCATGTTGTGTTAAGCACCAATTCATGATTCATGCCTAAAGTGTTTCTTAATTTACTTTGAATAAAACCATCAATCTTCCAGCATTCTATCCTGATCCAAAAAAATGGGGAGAAAAGATTGTACATATCTTGTATGCACATGCAGCTCAGGTACTATCTTGACAGAACAAAGCCCTTTAGGAATGATGAACAGCTATTTATCTCATATACAGGGGCTAAGAAAGGTCATCCTGTTTCTAAGTAAGCTATTTTACAATGGTTGCCATCCTCTATTGTTTTCTGTGACTCCTACCATGGCAAATGTCTTGCAAGCAAGGGTAAGGCTTACTCGACTTGCGCCTTATTCTCTTTGATGGCATACTGGAAAGGAGTAGTCTTAAGGAGCATTCTAGAGGCAGCAACATCATCCTCTGTTCATACCTTCAAAAGCACTACAAACTGAATTCCTTTTCAAGGTCCATAACAGGTGTTGCTAGGACCATTCTCCAGGGGTTCCTAGATAATTATAATGCTTTCTTTCATGTAGGCTTTGCTTTAGGAATCTACTCAAAATGTATCTGAAGCAGTGGGAATTATGAACATAGTCCACTTGCACACATTCTACTTACCTGTAACAATAGATGTGCATATTCCTCACTGCATCAGTGGCAGCTCCCACCCACCATCCCTCAGAATGGGCATAGTTGAAGTGCATTTCAACCTCTTTAATTTGTTTGTTGTTGGATTTCTTTTTTAAATGGTATTGTGACTGGCTGCAAACTTACTTTTCCTAAAGGATTCTGGCTTCATGTACTTTCCTCTCCTGTCCTTCAATGTGGAATGGAAAAAGCCTGAACACTCACTTCCTGTGACAGCTGAAGGCTTCCCTCTGCAGAGATGCTCAACTAATTAGCCATCACAGGAAGAGAGAGGGAGAGGAGTCTGAGCTTTTGCAAGTTGGCCAGTAATGGGTTACCTTTGCAGATAACCCAAAAGGCCACTGAGGTTTTAATGAATTTGAACATCTACAATTACAGGTAGGAAGGACTTACACAGCTTTACTTTTCTAATATAAGGTTTAGTTTTTGCAAAACTCAATAAAAGCACTTGCAAAGGGTGTCTCAGAAGGGGTGAGATATTTGGATTGAACAGTGTCATACTTTAAACAATGTCATAAAAAAATCCAGATGACCACCACAGCTTAAAACAGGTTTATTTAGACAAGCACTTTCACGTAGAACAAGCCACACTTTCTCAAGTCTTCAGTAAAACAGTAAAAATCCATGCATATTTATATCAAAGGCACTATCAATTAATTAATTAAATACATCATTAAAAATCCAACCCCTAAAATACATCAATTAAGTCTTCAGCTAGTATTACATCTTAATTAAGTGAGCCAGCTTCCAGCTCAGATTTAATGCATAGTTGTTCAGCCCAGGGTATACTTGAGCTTGCACTACACCTTGGGCTGTGTGTTGTACCAAAAATGTTTGCAAAGTATCTGCTCCAGTGCTTGCTTATTAGAAACCCTAGGCAACCACGTTTAATAGGTTCATAGGTTCATAGGTTTATACTAGACTATCTGCCCTAAGGCATTTATAAGCCTAGCCCAAAGTTTTGTAGCTTACGCCACCCCTTATATGAAAAAATACTGTGCCCATTAGTTTGTTGTGCCTCTGTCCAGCAGTGACACAGAGATGATTCCCGGGGTAAACCTATGATCTCCCATCCACAGGTCAAGATTTCTCTTGAACAGAGCCAGCAAGGTGCTCTGCCTCACATGGACCAGGATTTTATTCCACAGCATAGGGAGTCTCTGAGTGATAAATCTATCCCTCCAGCACATCCTATTTATATCCGTGCTAAGGTTTAAGTCACTTGCTCTAGTGGTTTTGGTGGATTTGGATTTTTTGAGGTGGACCATGTCCATTAATTCCGGGTTGGACATGGCCTTGTATGTCAGGCACATGTCACCTCTGAGCAGACGGTATGCGACTGAATAGAGCTGGAGTTTCTTCAATCTGGCAGCATATGACAGATTTTGGAGTCCCTTTATCCTTTTGGTGAGGAACTTTTGGGGTCTCTCCAATTGCTGCAGATGTCGGGTGAGATACATCCCGAATGGGGCATTGTGCTCGATCATTGGTCTGATAAGTGAAGTGTACAGGGGAACAATGACCTCACTAGATGTGGATGTGAATCCCTTCATGATCAGGTGGGCAATGTAGAAGGTCTTTCTAACCACTTTAGCAACGTGAGTGTCAAAAGAAAGGCCACTGTCAACCTGGGTCCCCAGGTCCCTGATAACCTCTTCTGTGCTTAGTGGATTGCCACCTATATGGTAGCTTGGGGTTACCTTGTTTTTCCCAAAGGGTATGACTATACATTTTTTGGCGTTTAACTTCAGGCCATGGCTCTGACACCAGCTATCTGTTTCCGTGAGTCCCTTCTGAAGGATATCCATGTCCGATGCACTTTCCACTATGGCGCCCAGTTTGCAGTCGTCTGCAAACTTTGTCAGCCAAAGTCCTCCCATGTTGGCCTGTACTTCTGAGAAGTAGATGCCGAACAATAGGGGGCCAAGGACCGAGCCCTGTGGGACACCACTTGTGACCGGCTTGGATTCTGACATAGCGCCAGCAACTCTAACCCTGTGGGTTCTGTCCTTAAGCCAGTTTGCAACCCATCTTGTGACATATGGGTTTACATTTAAGCTGGTAAGTTTTTCTACAATACCCAAGTGGGGTATTGTGTCAAAAGCCTTTGCAAGGTCAAGGTAGGCTGTATGGACTGCCTTTCTCTCATCAATGGCCTTGGTGACTGTTTCAAGAAGTTGACCAAGTTCAAAAGGCATGATCTGCCCTTGACGGCCAAACTGGGTCAGGTCCAATGTCTGCAAGTCCCCTATATCTTTGTTTATGAGCTCCATTATGATCCTCTCCATAGCTTTGCAGACTAGACTTGTTAAGCTTATGGGGCGGTAATTACAAGGGTCCGTAGAGGCACCGCCTTTGTGGAGTGGGACCACAGTTGCCGTACGCCACTCCTTGGGCACGTATCCTGTGGTAAGGCTGAGATTAAACAGCTGCCTTATGTGCGGGTTTAATTCCTCATTTAGCTCGTGTAGCACACAGCCAGGGACACCATCCGGTCCCATTGATGCTGTGTTTTTAGCTTTAGAGAGAGCAGCTTTCACCTGCACATTTGAGATGTCTGGGAGCCTACACTCTGCTGGGATAGTTATCTCTCCTTTGGGGGGGGAGAGGGGGGTGAAGTTTGCACTGAACCTGTCTGCCAGTATGTTGGCAATGTCTGTGGGTTCAGTGATTTTTGTATCATTTTGGACTAATTCTGAGCATATCTGGGAGTTTCCACCCAGGTTCCTAACATAGGTGAAAAGGCCTTATGATTGTCCTTTGAATCCATGGCAATTTTTCTCTCAAAATTGGCCTTAGTTGATTTTATGAGTGCTCGTATTTTTTACTAATAATGATCAGGGGTGACTTCCTTTTATGGATTTTGTTCTATCATGTAATAGCTTTCTCCTCTTATTGTAAAGTTTGTTAATGGCTGGGGTCCACCAGACTGGACGCTTGCCCTTTGTGGAAAGAGTCTTGGTTTTATTTGGGATTGCCTGATCCATGCAGTCCTGGAGGTGTTCATAGAAGGCATTTGTAAGGGCTTCCGAGCTTGGGTTGTGGTTTCCACTGGCTCAGGGGCCTTGAAGGATACCACACCAGTCTTGAGTAGTGTGAAGTTTGCTTTAGAGAAGTTCTTCACTGTGGTCTTTTTGTTTGGGGTGGGGGCGGATGTGGATTTCCAGTGAGATTAGTTTATGATCAGATCTCACCAATGAGGGATATACTTCCGTGTGGAGCATTTTGTCCCCATGTTTGTGATAATGAGATCTAGTATATTTTCTCCTCTCGTGGGAACAGTGACTAGCTGTTCCATGGCATTTGAATTTATGAACTCCAGGAACTGTTGGGCTAGAAAGTTAGGGCTTGAGTAATGTTCCCAGTCTATATTCGGTAGTTGAAGTCACCCAATATGATGGTGTTTGGAGATACATTTATACCCTCCAGTGTCTTCAGGAAGGCTGTGTGGGGTTCCTGAGTTTGAGAGGGTGGCCTGTAGCATGCTACAATTTGTAGAGCAGTTTTGCCTATGGTTAGTTGCACCTGGATGGTTTCCTAAGCTTCGTGCGTTGCCACCAACCTGGAGGTGTGGGTATCCTTTATGAATATGGATACACCCTCCTTTTGTGGTGTGGTCCAGGTTTTGGGGCCGAACGCATGATATGAGGTAAAACCTAATAGTGCCGGGCTGCTCTCAGGAGCCTTGAACCAGGTTTCAGTTACAGCACAGACATCGATGTTCTCCATACTGAGAAGGGCCTCGAGTGCGTGCATTTTGAGATTTAGACTTCTGGCATTGAGCAGCATTACCCTCAGTTTCTTCCCATTTTTGTTTTCTAGGGTGGTAGGTTTAGAATTTGAGCCTTGCCTAAAAAAGGCACTATAAGGGTGGCAAGAGCCTTAGCCAATATCCGGAATCCCAGGGGTGACAGGTGCAAGCCGTCCCTTGGCAGCGTGGCTTGTCAAGCATGTCATCCCAGGCAGACAGACACTGGATCCCCTTTGAATGACACCAGACATTAAGCCAATTGTTAAAGCTGATCATCTTGTCTCTATATTGTGGCATCATTCTTGGTGAAGGAAGGATACTGCTCAGGGTCAGGGTCATACCTGCCTGGGCTACATAATCAGAGAGCTCCTCTATGTCTCTTTTCATGTAGTCCAGGGAGGTACGTCTCAGGTCATTCACACCAGCATGGACAATGACTGTGTCATATTTCTACTTGCCGTGGAGTGACCCGAGTGCTTGTGTTATGTGGCGGATTCTAGCACCCGATAGGCAGCTTACTGTGACCCTCTCCTTGTTCAGCCTGGTGAGTGGGACGTCAGTGTGTCTGACTATGGAGTCACCTACGACAAGTATGTTTGGTGTTGTATTTGGCCTTAAAGGCTGTGACTGCTTTGCACACTGATTTTGTGGTTTATGTGTTGCTTGCAATATCCACTTTAATTCAATTATTTCAATTAAGTTGTTTAAGTTACTCCCTCTCTTGTCATTATTAACATTTTGTAAGACTAAACTTAAAATTATGTGAAGGGAAATCCATTATATGCTTAGCTAAAGCATTCAATTTGTTCTTATTTTTTACATCATACCTATGCAGATAGATTCTGTCTCTGAGCCTTTTCTGAGTCTTCCCTATATAAAAACATGTTCATGCAGTGCACTCTGCCATATATATTAAGCTAGTTGTTCTACAAGTAGGATAGAATCTAGGCTGAAATATGAAGGACAAAACAGGGTGTTTAAATTCTTGTACAGAAGAAACATATTGACACATTTTACACTTATTGCAAGGATATGTAGGATATGTTCCATGTTTCAGTGGGGACACAGTGTTCTTTAGCTGATCATTACAAAGTAACTGTTTTAAATTGCTCTTGTTCTTATATGCAAAACCTGGCACTCTACCTATAACATTTTCTTTTTATCAATTATCAGGAAGTGCCAGTTATTCTTAACTATATTACAAACCTTGCTAGTATCACTAGCATACTTAGTAACAAAACATACCTTTTCATCGTGCTTAAAATTCCGTTTTACAGTTACATTCATTGCTGGCTTTACACTGATAGATTGAATTCCTTTGCTGTTATCAGCGGTTTCATTCTTTACAATTTGAAACCCAGTTTTGTCATACCCCCTCTCCAGAAATAGTTGCTCCAAGTAATTAATTTCTTTCTCTTTATCAGTAGTAGTTTAAACAATGAGCAAGATAATGGTTGAAATTTCAGAAGAGTTGGTTGATTGGCTTTCCAAACTGATGTAAGTGTTGATTTGAGTGTCAATATTTAAAATAGCTCTGAACTAGAAAAGCTTGAGAGGTGAAGCAAATCACAATGAAGTTATCCAGTTTTATGAAAAGACTGGATGATTAAGATGACAGTGAATGGATTTCTGAGAAAACTGATGAAATTATCTGTATGAAATCTTAAATTGAGCAATTGGGAGATGTTAACTATGCATAAACATTTTTCATGAGGATAAATAAATTGATTGGGATGGATGATAAATCCCAAGAGATAAAAATGTGAATTGTGGGTTTGCATGAAAGAACAATTTTTTTTAAGTTGGAAATATTGAGATTGTTAAAACTCTTAAGCTTTCTTTGTCATACAGAGAAATAGCAATGTGCCGATTGAGACCAGGGTTGGTTCAGTTTGAGAACAGGATATTTAAAGACCAAATGATAGCTCACTTGTGGAGGCCAAGTAAAGTTTGTTCTATAGCTGTCAAGAAAAACTTTATTACTCTGAACAAATGATTCAGTGACAACCAAGATTTCTAGATGCATCATCCTAGAAAATTAAATTTGTGATTTTTGTGATTTTTGTATCTACTCTATTGAACTGTTTTTTTTTTTTTCCTGGTTTAAACATGGGAAAATGTTTCTAGTTTTAGAATATGTGAATGACTGGATGACATGGAATCCTATACAATGGATATACTGATGACTCAGCTACTGAACAATCCATAGTGATTTTGAGTCACCGATGATGTTTTATATTTTTAGGAGGATTCATCAGGACATATGTTTACATTTATACATGGACGTAGTGGGGATCAGTAGCAGTTTTTCAGTATCATATTTTTCTGTGAAACTCTGCTTCCCCCCACCTCCACCCAACATGACATCATGTTAGGTAAAACAGTGCTACTGTAGAGCTGTAAAGATTGGAGCATAGCAGGCTGTTTTTGTGACTTGGTTATATTTCTTCTTGGACTCCAGCTGTCCTATATCATTAAAGTCTGGTTTCAAAATCGAAATTGTGCCATCATGGAAGTAATACTGTTATAGAAAGAGATTTTAGCAAGGGTAGGGCACACAAGTAAGGTATAAAGGGGGCATTCATTTTTTTTTTTTTTGCACACTCTTACTTACCTGTATTACAGAAATGAGCATTCAGTCATTTATGCATTCACTCATTTGATATTTCAGTCATTTGTAAATTCAGTCTTTTTTAATTATAACTATAACTACAACTATAACTATATCTATATCTATACATATATATATATATATATATATATATATATATATATATATATATATATACATATATACATATGTACATACACATACACTTATATTTATATATGTTTATAAGTTAATAGACACACATACATACTCATACATGCGTATGCATTTTTTAATTCCTGAATTTAGCTGGAATATAGGGTTGAAAGAGGATTTTTCAATGCTAAGCAATTTTGTAGTTATAGAGCTATTAGTATGTCATTGACTGCTAGTGGTAATTCTGGTAATTGTGGCTTGTTGGTATTTTTATATTCAGCTGATGATTATGCTCAGTGTAAAATAGCGATACAATTGGTTAGAGCTATTATTTTCTTTTTATGGGGATGAACTTTAGTGATGAAAACTTAATGAAGTTCGGCATTTTGAGTGCTTAGGATGGTTGTGGAAATATTTTTTATCAGAGTTCTTGAAAGGCTCACTAGGTATCCACCACATTGGTTTAGATTATAAAAAATGAGAATGGAATGGCATTTTCCTTATTGATTGAGAATGGAATGGCATTTTCCTTATTGATTGGTATGAAAATGTATGTACTTTGTTTAAATTTCATTACTGAACTTGTTTAGTATATAGTAGGTACAATATAGTTCCGCCTTGTCCTTTAGAATTGTACCCAATAAAAGCAGCATTTATAGCAAAGTGTTTCTGTTTACATTTGAGTAGACCTGGTTAATTATAGTTAAAGGAATGCTGTTTTCTATTACAGGAGCTGAAATGACGCTGTGAGTGTTTGAAGCTTTTGAGAGTTTGGCTGTGTTTAGATGAATACTGGTAATGCTGTTCTAGCCTTTCAGTCTGGGATACTATTTTTGGCCCACTTGTAAGTGACCTGTGTAAAGAGTAATGGTAGTTGATATCCTTGCAGCATTTTGAATGCTGACTGGGTAATAAGACGGAAGCGAATACAAGTCTTTATATTGCTTATGTTTGTACGGGATATGGATTCATT
Organism: Protopterus annectens; assembly: GCF_019279795.1. Classification (NCBI taxonomy): domain Eukaryota; kingdom Metazoa; phylum Chordata; order Ceratodontiformes; family Protopteridae; genus Protopterus; species Protopterus annectens. The sequence continues at coordinate 124,331,031 of NC_056725.1, read as the reverse complement.
CTGCAAGACTGTACATGTTGTAATTTTCTGACTTTTAAAATTATATTGCTACTGACTACTTTTTCTATTTATGAAATGGAGCTTAAGGACAAGTAATGGACCTTAGAGGGGCTTTAAGAGTTCATTAGTCTCTGTCCTTTCTGGGAAGCCCTACTCCATGATTGAAACTGCAGTGGGCATGGTTTTTGTTGATGTATTTTGACATTGGAATGTATATAAACTGTAGGAGATATGGTTGAAGTTATTCATTTGAAAACTGATTGTGGCTAGTTTTAGAAGCTGTCATTGGGTCAGATATATCATTGATTTCAGTATTATTTAATACTAATAGAGAGCTATTAGTCTTCACCTGGTTGTAGCTAAACAGGGTAATCATTTATATGCAAATGACTATAATGTTATTGTTTACGGACTTTAATATTATTAATATCATTAATGTTCACTTGGCTTCAGCTAAGCCGAATAATAAATTGTGTGACTAGTGGCTGGTTTTATTTTCTTGTGCTTAGGTTTTTAAGTTTGAAAGATTATGATTACCTTATTACTGAGAATTTTGCAGCACTTTTCAAATTTGATTTTATTTGCTAGAGAGTGACTTTAATTTTTATAATCTATGATGACATATTCTGATCAAGTTGTGTTGCTGAAATGGTAGTTCAGCAAAGATGTTTTCAAGGGATAACTGTACAGGCATGTTTGTTGTTTGCAAGGTAGATTTTAAAGACATCTATGTGTTATGGTTGGGACTAATACTGATATACATACAAAATATTCTCTAAAAATATTCAGATTGAGTTACGCATCCAGAACTGTAATGGAATGCATAAACTTTGAAGGTATAACTTTCTGTATTACTAAAAAAGATACAACATTCCATTTTTTCTTCTGAATGTAGGGAGTTGTGGATGGATGGATAAATGAACTTCATGAAAAGGACGGGAGGAAGGCAATATCTGATATTATGGTATAAGGAACTGATGTTAGACAGAGCAATTGTTTGTTATGTTTGCATCACAAAAACAGGAGGAATTATCTATGTCATGTTTCTGGATGCTATAATATTATATTTTGATAAAATGTTGACCATCCACAAAGTCATTTTGCATGTGTATATGGTTGTTACTATTAAAGACTGGATTCATAAGTTAGTTAGTTCTTTCGGCTTTTCCCGGTTAGGGGTCGGCACAGTGGAACTCTGGTCTGCTAATGATTGGCAGTAGTTTTTTTTTATGGGTGCCGAGGTGCCAGCTCAGTGCCCCAACCTTCAACGAAGGCACGCCCATTCTACGCATGTTTTTTGAATGCCACTCGACCGTGGGGAGGACATGCAGACTCCACACAGAAGGCGGTCCAGCCGAGAATCGAAAGGGAGAACCTCTTGCTGTGAGGCAACAATGCTACCACTGCACCACCGTGGCTTGAAGACTTGATTCATAAGTACAGGACTGTAAATATTTTCTCTTTCATTTTAAGATGATATTAAAGGTGATTAAAAAGTAACTCCTTCCGATATACAGCCCTCTTTTAAGTTACAAGAAGAACTTAGGAAAACTGGCCAGTTAATTGATTTTTTTTTTTGGGGGGGGTAACCTTTTTGACTCCTGATACCAGTCCTATGTATGTGTTTTTTGGGGTTTTTTTGCAGGGTATCTGAGGCACCTACATATGACTATTGTAGCCTTGGATCATTAAGATAAATTCTGCGTCTTTCATTTTCTTAGGTACAGTAGATTATTTCATATTGGTAAAATACTTTCCATTAGCACACATTTTGTGTTATTAATATGGAAACTTTCCCTGTATTGTTCTCTGATCATGCTGCAGTGAAATTCAGGATTATGAGGCCACAAAGGATGTTGCATTATTCTGCCATATAGACAGTTTATTTTGTGAGTTTAAAGAATCCTGTAAATAGTTTGATAAAATCAGTGCTGCTTGGGCTGGGCTTGACCCAGACAGAAACAAAGCTTTTGGTTTGCAATGGGGTTTCTTTATAGCTAAACCCAAGACAGAGTTAACTCAGTATACTGTCATCAGAAAACAGATATCAGGTGTGATACATGGAGCTTAGCAGGATTTGTTTCTTTAGTTACAGTCCTGAGTAGAGCAGGATGAGTTGGAAACTGATGAGGTAGTACACCAAGCAAAAGGCACCATGTCATAGACAATTAATAGGAAAAAGGAATTAAATATTATAGCACACAATAGCTAAACAGTTGTTAACCATGAAGCTCAGTCATTAGCAGGAGGGCCAAAATGTTTCTTAGGTCAGGGATTCTGAGACTGGGAGAATGAAAAACTGTACTGGAAGATTTGCTAGCTTGTTAATCATATCTTCTACTCCATTGTCAATGAGGACCCTTTAAATATGCATGGTTTGAAAAAGAATATTTTGGATCATCTTATTTTACTGAGGCAAACATCTGAATAGGCTTGGACCATGTTAGCATCAATTCCAGTAGAAGAAGTTCTTGAAACATGAGTCATTAAACCAAGATCCTACCCCTTCTATGTTGATGGCATGTATTGAAGTTCCCCAGTGCCCTGGCCAAATTTTTCCTGGTCAGTAAAAATGCCATTACAGATGTCCCTTGAAAAGAGCCGACTGGCCTAGTGGGATGAACCATGTCATTGAAGCATAAGTAAATATGTCAATAAATAAAATCAAGACAGAAAAGTCTACACAGCCATGCGGTTTTCCTTTCATTTTGAACTTTTTGAAATGGCAAAAAAACTCATAAGCACTTTGCTAAAGTAGCTGTTAAGATCCCTAGGATGAGTGAGCTTTCCTTACTTAGAAGGATACAGTAATCTACGTAATCTTTAAGGACGGAAAAGATACTACTCTACCTTCTGTCATTAAATAACAGCTTTAAATACAGTAATGAACGTAATCTTTAAGGACGGAAAAGATACTACTCTACCTTCTGTCATTAAATAACAGCTTTAAATACAGTAATCTACGTAATCTTTAAGGACGGAAAAGGCACTACTCTACCTTCTGTCATTAAATAACAGCTTTAAATACAGTAATCTACATAATCTTTAAGGACGGAAAAGGCACTACTCTACCTTCTGTCATTAAATAACAGCTTTAAATACAGTAATCTACGTAATCTTTAAGGACGGAAAAGATACTACTCTACCTTCTGTCATTAAATAACAGCTTTAAATACAGTAATCCACGTAATCTTTAAGGACGGAAAAGGCACTACTCTACCTTCTGTCATTAAATAACAGCTTTAAATACAGTAATCTACGTAATCTTTAAGGACGGAAACGGTACTACTCTACCTTCTGTCATTAAATAACAGCTTTAAATACAGTAATCTACGTAATCTTTAAGGACGGAAAAGGCACTACTCTACCTTCTGTCATTAAATAACAGCTTTAAATACAGTAATCTACGTAATCTTTAAGGACGGAAACGGTACTACTCTACCTTCTGTCATTAAATAACAGCTTTAAAACACAATTATAAGCGGTTTATGTCTCTGTTGTTAGAAACTGTTTTTTATTTGATCGCAGGCCTCACTAATCACAAGCAGTGCAAATTCCTTAAAGACTGGCAGTTCACTAATAACATTATTAAAACAGTTATCCTAAATGATCCTATTGCTGGACACCTCCAGATCTGATTCCTTCTTGGTTGTGATGAATCTGGGTGTTGAGAAGGCATTTGATAGAACTTAGTGTGACTTCCCCTTCATATTCTTGAAAACATTTGGGTCTCCTCTAAAAATTCATTGAGGTGTTATTTAAATGTATAGGGGAAATCAGCTAATATCAAGTTTGATGTTCTGTCCCTAAATTGGAGTTAGATTTTTTTAGCCTCTGTGTTCTCTGTGATGCCTAATGTAAGTATGCTTGTCAGGATGAGTAGTCAATGACTTCTCAGTTTTTCTCATAATTGCCACCTTCTGCTTTATGGCAACAATTTTCCCATGCATTTCATTGATTTAAGTCCCACACTCATACCATTTAACCTTTGCATTGTCTTCACGTGCCTGCTATCAACAGACTTTTTTATGTCTTCTGAGTTTCCATCATAAATGTTGGCAATGAGCCACTCCTACAACCAGATTAGTTTACACTGAAGACATAACTGCTGTGTGAATCAGTATTGCTGTGAAAGTCTTCCCTTGGAGCAAGTTAAAGCTGCAAAACCACAAGTTACATAAATGTGACCCAAAGCTCTCCCTTGTATTAGGGGACCATAGTTAAGATCTTGTAGTCTTCCAACAGAACTTCATTCCCCAAGGAGATAAAATATATACTTTCATAAATGATTCAGAGAGCACATCTGGCAGTTTTCTAAATAACCTGGAGGAAGAACGTATGACCTTGGTACATGATAGACTTTAAATATTTCTTAAGTATGCATGGGGGGGGGGGGCTTATTCTGGGAACATACCCAGTCTTCAGCTTCCGTATTCCTCTACCTTTTTAGTAAACTAGTTTTATAATGACTCTTCCTGCATTCATAGTATATTTAAAACTATAATGTGCCTGTCATTTAGTCTGCTAGCCAATTCCATCTCTGAAACTAACTGAGTTAGAGAGATGGTCTTTGCTATCTGGTTCTGACAAAACTGAGTACCTTTCCACCTTTGGTCCAACCTTTATGGTAATAAAAGTCTTGTCCTTACCAAAGTTTTATCCTTGCAGGCTGTTTCATTCTACCATTCTGTTTTCTTTGTTCCACAAAGGAGGTATTAATGTCCTTATAATTTATTGCACCTCCCTGTTTTCTGCACTGTTATTTGTTTTTCATGCATCTTGATATTTATTCTCACCAATTTACAGTAGGTTAAAGTCGACCAACCTTCAGTCCTGCACCTCTATCTTCATTGTCTTCTGCATCCCTGCCACTGGAAATGTGAATGGTGCCACCTATTCTGTGGTTATCAGTTCTGTTATTATATCCTCTCTACTTGTTCTGTGCTCTTGAGGATCACATTAAGTATCTTTTGAAGATCCTGACATGTTGCCTGAATCCAGAATCCCATCAGAGCTTCTACAGCTTCCACTAAAAATCTCAGACTTCTAAAAGTTGGTAATCCACAGCACTGAAAATAAACACCCAGAATTCACATAGATGAAAACTCCAGCTGTAAGCATTTATTTTTTTGTAGGAACAACCCCCCCCCATGCACATGCACCATGAAATGTGGGGGCAAGTTCCAAATACACCCTGAATTTATATGCCAACTTCTTTGTTACCCAAACAGGAAGACAGGATCAGTCTCCCAAAACAAAGGAATCATTGCCAGTCCCCATATCGAAACCGTACCGGCTGTGATTTCCAGTGGCACAGCCTCTAGCATTTTCATACTTGGCATCTTGTGCACAGGCAACTAATGGTCAAGGAAGAGGAATTTGGCAACCTGTATTAAAGCAACTTCAGTGATCACCTTCCCCATTCTTAACCTAATAGTGAGCACTTCCTTAATGTGATGCTGGACGAACAATGTGTGTGTAGCTGTAGCTTTCCTAATTTACCTGCCTTCCTTTAATTCCATATGTTTAGTATCTTCTATTTTTTTATGTAGCTGGCAGTCTTTGTACTGTAGACCACTCCTGCAGGGCAGAGGGGGGCTCATTATTTCCAACATTCATAACTTTTTAAAATCATATGGATCTCTAGTCTGCAGTTGTATGTTGTCTACACATCCTAAACATTCCATATTAACTTAATGCTATACCCTGATAATTATTGCTTATAGCTCCTATGATAATATTTTCTATTCTCCAGTGGGACTCAGTAGATTTTAAGTCTCATTCTGTATAATTCTTTATTTTTCAGTACCATTTCAAGTGACTAGTCCTTAACAGATAATGTAGATGGGGCATAGTCACAGTGTAAATGCAGCTGCTAGTTTTCAACAGAAAGCAGAGTGTCAAAGATAGTCATGTCTTTGTAGAAAGCAGCATCACCTGTAATCTTTTTTATGAAACTGAAGAAATGCATGTTTCTAGAGCACAGGATCATAGGAGGTTACTAGGCTGTTGGCCCTGAGGCCCTTATAAGCCTAGCCAAGAGTTTATCCCATGTTTAGACAAGTCAGCATCCGATACCCCTGTCTGGCAGGTACATGGTGGAATCCCAGGGGTATATATTCTGTTTCCCATCCAGTTATCCAGGTTGCACTTAAAAAGGGGTAAAGAGATACTCTGCTTGACATAGAGAGGGAGTCTGTTCCATAGATGGGGGAGCCTCTGGGACACACATCTGTCCCGCCAACAAGTCCTACTGATGTCACAGACCAGGTTGAGGCTGCGTGCGTGAGTTACTCGAGTTGAGCTTGACTTACAGATATGCAGCAGTCCTATCAAGGTGGTGTCTGTGATCGCCTTGTATGCCAGACAAAAGTCACCTCGAGGAGTCTGTATGAAACCGAGTAGAGGAATAGGGCTTTTAGCCTGTCTGTGGTATGGTAGATGTTTGAGGTCCTGGATTCTCCTGATGAAGAACCTCTGTGTTCTCTCCACCTGCTGCATGTGCTTTGCGAGGTACATGCTGAAAGGGGCGTTGTACTCAATAATGGGCCTTATAAGGGAAGAATACAAGATGTTATGATCTCCTTGTTCCTGGATGAGATACCCTTACTTATGAGGTGGGCCATGTATAAAGCTTTCCATACAACAGAAGCAACATGGTGGTCAGAAATCAGGTTGCTATCGATCTGGGTGCCCAAATCCCTCACGACTGATTGCATGCTTAGGACATTGTTATTAATGTGATAATTTGTGGGGACATCACTCTCCCCTAAGGGGTTGATGATGCATCTTTTAGTATTCAGCTTGAGGCCATGTTTCTGGCACCAGTCATTTGTCTGAGTAAGACCCTCTTGGAGGATGTCTACATCACTAGGATAGCACCCATCTTGCAGTGATTTGCAAACTTGGTCAGCCATAGCCTAGTAGTTTTGCCCTGAACTTCAGAAAAGTATATCCCAAGTAACAGAAGCCCATAGACCAAACCCTGGGGTATGCCACTTGTCATGGGTCTATTGCTTGAGGTGGCTTTCCCAATTTTGACTAGGTGGGTTCTATGAGTGAGCCAGTTTGCTACCCATCTGATAACATATGGATTGATGCCTAGTTGAGAGAGTTTATCTATTATGCCTGAGTGGAGAATCGCGTCAAAGGCTTTGGCCATGTCAAGGTAGGCAGTGTGCAAAATCTTCCCCTCGTCCATGGCTTTGGTGACTGTCTCAAAGAAGTCAACCAAATTTAGCAGACATGACCTCCCCTTGATGAAGCCAAGCTGTGCGGGATAGAGTGTTTGGAGGTTGCCAATGTCCATGTTAATGAGATCCATGATAATCCATTCCATGGCCTTGCAGATCAGGCTAGTTAGGCTGATGGGTCTGTAATTTCCCGGATTGGTGGGCGCTCCACCTTTGTGTAAGGGGATGGCAGTGGCTGTCCTCCACTCAGCTGGGGTGAAGCTGGTACCCAGGCTTTGGTTGAATAGGGCACCTAATTCACGTAGGATGCAGCCTGTATGTTATTGGGACCCATGGAGGCTGTATTTCTTTGCCTGAGTTTGTTTTATTATTTTTTTATGAATGTTATGTTTGTAAAAGCAAGAAGAGAGAGACAAACAGCCAGACTGAAAGATTGAAAATACAGCTATACTGAAATACTTAGGTAGTCTCCACTGGTGTATAAACTGAACATATTTTCAGTGATCAAATTAATCACTCAGTGACTATGATACTTAAAATCTGAAGCTGTAGAAAGTGTAAAAAATTCATTGCAATAAGTGTGCTATCCCTTTAATTTTATTTTAATTTCTCATGATAAGGATTAACATTAGACACACAACATCTGTCTTTACTAAATAAATAAACTGTGACTGGCAATCTGTTTTAAGCAGTTATTTTGCACGATTCAGTCCATTTTGTTAAAAAAATTGCAACGTATATGTTGTCATAAACCCCCTTTTTTTGCACTGGTACATGGTGGTGGTGAGGTGTCACAACATTATTAATTAATGTGATCAAATCACTTAGAGACAATGTATGGTCTCATAATGCAGTACAATGTAGCATGCAAGTAAAGGTTTTGCGGTAGCGTTGTCGTCTCACAGCAAGACATTGTCACGTTTGATTCTCAGCTACAGCGTCTTCTGTGTGGCGGCATGCATGAATGGGCATGCTTTCGTTGAAGGTTGTGCATCAGGGCTGGTAACTAAGCATGTAAAAATCCACTACCAAACATTAGCGGACCGGAGTTCTGCTGTGGTGACCCCTAACCGGGATAAGCCGAAAGACAACAACTAGTTGGCTGCAAAACCACCCCTTTGCTTGATTCCTATTGGTAGTAGCAGGACCAGTGCATTTTTTTCGGCCAAAATAACCAGGTCCAATCCCAAAACTGCAAGGTGATGTTTTCTTCCCCCTCCCCAAGCACTACAATCCCAGCTTACACAGTCCTTCTATTCCCCCTTCTCAGTTCCCATGGATATCAACCCTATGTATAGTTCCACACAAAACTCTATCCTCATCATCTGCTTTGTATGTATGGCAGAAATTCATGCCAGTCTGCATTGATTTCATATGACTGGATGAATGGAAGATGTTTACAAATGAAGGCACTTAAAGAATCTCAGCATGTTGCATTTGTACTTGTCAACAGTGCAGTCAAACTGTTACAATCCCTCCTTTATTTACGGTTTTGTGGGGAGCATATCTTAATTAATGAGAAGAGTAGTGTGCAGCCTGGTACGCTGCCTAGGATGGTTATGTTACATTCTGAGCTAGCAGCTTGACAGACTGAAAAGACAAAAAAAAAAAAAAAAAACAATAGTTAAGGTTTAAAAAAATGGTGCTTAAGATGGATGGCCACCTAGTTTTCATTTCTTTAAGGACAGTCTTACTACATAGTTAAATTAGTTAAATGGAATGTGCAGCTTTTCTTGTTAATTTTGTAAGACCAGAATACTTAATGGTCCTACTATTTATATTATTTCCACTGTAAATAAATCATGTAAAGTCCGGCTTAGTCAATATTTGCTACAGTTTTATCTTTTGTAAATGAAATTTTTGTTGAGCTTTTCTCATCAGGTCTCTACTATAATGGGTTGAAGCTACATACTGAAGTAACTTTGTTATTTCGTTGACATGTAAGCTGCATTAGTTATCTCAGACTTTCTCTTGCCTGAGTCTGTATTTTTTCTGAAATTAAGTGGAAAAAAGGTAGATTGAAGAACTTAGCTCATGCCAATTACATATTTCTTCCTAAATAAAATATTAGTTAGTGTATATTTTGGAAACAAATTATCTTTCTGCTGAAAATGATAGGCTACACTGGCATTTGGCACCATATATTCTGGAACTTTCCTACACATACCAACATTTTTGCGGTTTCTGTTGTAATAATCAGTGACATTAGTACAAGAATAGTAGCTGACGCTATTGTGTGAGGCACCAGTTACTGAGAATAACTGCAGTATTCAGCATTTTGTACTCCATAGAAAATGCTCCAGAATTGGAAAACACACGACATTATTCTGAAAGACCCCTCATTGCTCTAAGAAATCAATCTACCGAAACCAGGAGCCAAACCAGTTTACTTAAAGGTATTAGTAAATGTTTGCAAGAGATTAGGATGTGCATGATAGCCTAATTAAACAAAAATAATGACTTTTCAAAATATGAAGGATTCTTCAGACTTAAGGCAGAATATGCTAGAAATAGGCCTTCCTGTCCTTTAAGGCTAAGTAAGGGGAAGTAGTGCAAACATTTACACTCAAAAGATATTCTTAAATTACTGATTCTTAGGGAAAGCTTAATGGGCAACACAGTGGTGCAGCGGTTAATGCTGTTGCCTCACAGCAAGAGGTTCTCTGGTTCGATTCTCGGCCGGGGTGCCTTCTGTGTGGAGTTTGCATGTTCTCCCTGTGTTTGCGTGGGTTTCCACCAGGTACTCTGGTTTCCTCCCACATTCTAAAGACATGCATCTGGAGCATTTCTCCCCAGGCCTCCGCTGAAAACAGGATCTGTGGAACCTAGTCAGACTTTCCCAGTCAACAAATGTTAAATAAATAAAATAAAATAAAAATGTCTGTAGTTTTCAGCTATTCCAAACCTCTATACATCTTAAACATTCATTGCTGATGTTGAGAATATTAAAAAAAGATTGTCTGGACTAGCTGCTAAAGCAACAGTTATATATACACCTTTTTTTCTGGTATGTATACGCCACGGATGCATTTTTGCTTATTTTTATTGTTACTACATTTTAAATGTAGGTTTGCAATTCCAGTGACAAGACTGCACTAACAGTATCCTTATTTGCAAGATGTGCTGTAAGCATTGCATTGTTCAGAAGCCATTTTATTCATGGCAAATCATGGTGCCTCACGGTGGTAATTCATGCAACACATGTTAACATATGTGTTTTTCCTCTCCATACGTGTCATAACATAGTATTCCACTGTGCCCCAGCAGTGATTTGTTAGTGGTAGGAGCTAAACATTATATGTAAACCTGAGACATTCTATGTAAACCAAAGGCATTCTTTATAGCATTTGCTTGCAAATTGGTTTGTAAATGGCATGAGTGAGGTGCTTTGTTCCATTAATTTGCATTTATCAAGACTGTGTCTCACTTCCTTGTGCCAGTGTATTCAGAGGCAGTTTACTTATTTCCTATTAAGGTTTACTTTTTCTTGAATGAAAAAAGGGGTCAAAAGCTTATCCATCCTATAAGTCTGAGTGGGTCACTGTTTTCATCAGTGTTCTGCTTCTATTTTGCATTACATAGAAAAGCTTGAGAATTAGCACCCATTTGTACCACCTTACCTTTTCAGTGCAAGCACACTAGCCTTGCTGAGAGCTCTTTTCATATATATATATATATATATATATATATATATATATATATATATATCTAGAGAGAGAGAGAGAGAGTGAACAAGAGGGAGAGAGAGAGAGAGAGAGAGAGAGAGAGAGAGAGAGAGAAAATAATAGTAAGCCCATTGGCACCCCAGCACCTCAAGACAAGTAAGTTTTGTTTTCTGGGAGTAATAAGCTAGGTGTCTGTTAATTATGGTGCCAGTTAATAAGGAACCAATTAAAGTACATGAAACTCAATTTTCCTTTCTCCTCTTTTTCTAAACGTTTCAAACCACAGAGCAGGTAGTGCAAATGGCACTGCAACACAATTTTGTGACTCTTTTTATGCCACTAAGCCAATTTGCTGTGAATATGGGGACAGTGGCCTTTGCACATTTTATTAATAATTTTTTCAGACTTTTAACATCTGAGACTGTGTGTGTGTGTGTGTGTGTGTGTGTGTGTGTGTGTGTGTGTATGTGTGTGTGTGTGTGTGTGTGTGTGTGTGTGTGTGTGTGTGTGTGTGTTATATATATATATATATATATATATACTATATATATATATATATATATATATATATATATATATATATATATATACTATATATATATATATATATATATATACAGGACACTAAGGATAATCACAAGGCTTACTTTAGTTATGTTAGGAACCTGGGTGGGAATTCCCAGATATGCTCAGAATTAGTCCAAAATGACAAAAAATACATCGAACCCACAGACATTGCCAACATCCTAGCTGACAGGTTCAGTGCAAACTTCTCCCCCCATCCTGACCAAATGGGCAAATATCTATCCCAGCAGAGTGCTGCCCCCCTGACATCTCAGATGCTCAGGTAAGAGCCGCCTTCTCCAAAGCAAAAAACACAGCATCAATGGGACCAGACGGTGTCCCGGGCTGCATCTTACATGAACTCCAAGAAGAGCTAAACTCAAACATAAAACTACTGTTCAATCTCAGCCTTACTACAGGATATGTACCCAAAGAGTGGCGTACAGCAACAGTGGTCCCTCTCCGTAAAGGTGGTGCCTCAATGGATCCTGGAAACTATCGCCCCATAAGCCTGACTAGCTTGGTCTGCAAAGCTATGGAAAGGATCATCATGGACCTCATAAATAAAGATATTGGGGACCTACAGACACTGGATCCTACCCAGTTTGGCTTTGTTAAGGGCAGATCCTGTCTCTTAAACCTGGTCAATTTCTTTGAAACATTCACCAAGGCCATTGATGAGGGGAAGGTGATCCACACAGCTACCTGGACCTCGCAAAAGCCTTCGATACAATACCCCACTCGGGCATTATAGATAAGCTCACCAGCTTAAATATAAACCCCTATGTCACTAGATGGGTTGCAAACTGGCTCAAGGACAGAACCCACATGGTTAGAATTGCTGGAGCCATGTCAGACTCCAAACCAGTTACAAGTGGCGTCCCACAAGGCTCAGTCCTGGGACCTCTCTTGTTTGGTATATATTTCTCGGAGGTACAGGCCAACACGGAAGGACTGTGGCTGACCAAGTTCGCAGATGTCTGCAAACTGGGCACCATAATCGACTCTCCAGCCGACACAAGCATCCTCCAAAAGGACCTCATAGAAACAGACAACTGATGCCAGAGCCATGGCCTCAAGCTAAATGCCAAAAAGTGTATAGTCATCCCCTTTGGCAAAAACAAAGTGCCCACATATTACCACATAGGTGGTAATCCATTAAGTACAGAAGAAGTAATTAGGGATCTGGGGACCCAAGTTGATAGCAATCTCTCATTTGACAACCACATGGCCAAAGTGGTTAGAAAAACATTTTATATAGCCCACCTAATCATGAAGGGATTCACATCTAGATCAGGGGAGGTCATCGTGCCTCTTTACTCATCCCTCATCAGGCCCATAATTGAGTACACCACCCCTTTTGGGATGTACCTTACCAGACACCTGCAGCAACTGGAAAGACCCCAAAAGTACCTCACCAAGAGGATCAAAGGGCTCAAGCAGATGCCATATGCTGCCCGGTTAAAGAAACTCCAGCTCTACTCAGTGGCATACCGCCTGCTCAGAGGCAATCTGTGTCTGACGTATAAAGCCATGTCCAACCCGGAATTAATAGACATGCTGCACCTCAGAAAATACAAATCCCATCTAGCTACGGGCATGGTCTGCTGCTTCTTGGTCAGCTGTGAAAATATTTGAATGATTAAATTTCAGAATTTTCAAGAAGGTGTTAAAACTGACATTTTAAATTCTCCCCTGAAAAAGGAATTTCTGTTTTGATCTTCTGCAGCTGAGATGGTTAAGAAGTTTAACGAGAGAGAAATGTTTACCCAAGTGCTGACCCAAAGCTTCCAAGCTTCCTTTTTAAAGGAAATACTTTTTCATTCCTCCTTAGCTCCATTTTTCAAAAAACAGTTCAAGCAGCAATGTGCCTCCAAACAGGATTTAACAATAACAATAACAAGGAGTCCTCTCTGAATCAAGGATGGTCCAGAATGGCTGTTGGCCTTCTCATCCCACCCACTACCACTACCACCTTGGCCATGTCTCTCTCTGTCTGCATGTTACCTTGTGGCACCACATTTTTTTCAGACAGTTGGGTTCAAGTCATTCAGCAGAGGTACACTTGGCAATGGGAGCGCCTGCCTCCTGTCCAGGGCATTCTTCCTTGCCCAGTAAACCAGGTATTCATGTTTCTTGCAGTCCTGCAACAGATGTTATATCAGGGAGTCATAGAACCAGAGCTTGCATACCAAATGGACAAAGGGTTTTATTTAAGGGTTTCTTCTGGTGGCAAAGAAAGAAGGGACATGGAGGCCTGAGCTAGACCTCTCCTTTTTAAACTTTTGGTCAGTTCCAAAATTCCACGTAATGTCCCTTCAGACCTTGCTAAATGTTGTCCCTTCTGAACCTGTTACCTCTTTTCTCTTTAGCAGCATTCAAGGCGAGATTTAAAAGATGCTTACCACCACATTCCTAGTTGCAAGCATTTCAGACTTTTCTTAACATTTCCTGTATCTGGTTCACATTATTGGTAATTCTGCCTTACCGTGCAGACTGCCTGCTGCTCCAGGAATATTTACAAAGTGTATGGCTCCAAAAATTGGTTATTGCAGACTTTAAGGCATTCACATCTTCCATGCCTGGACATTTGTTTATATTTACAGACTATTTTTCCAGTTGTCAAGAGTTCTTAGCAAGTGTTCAGAGTATGTGTTTTCAAGTGAACACACAGAAATCTTCACTCATCCATTATGATGGGGTCTGTATAACTGTTAAGGTCTGAAATTAATCCACCCCCTCAGTTTGTGAACTGGTAAAACAGAATGCAATCATAGGTCATAATCTTGTCTATATGCTAGCAGTTTGTTTAACTTTATATGAATTTAGTTAGTTTTCCTTGATTCTGTGTAGGGACACATTCAGATACACTATCTGGTGTCATGAAAATTCATTTTTAGTTTAATTGTGCAGCAGTTGTAGTATCTATATTCTCTCCAAGTTTGCATAGGACTCTGACATATATTTTGTTTATTATGAAGTTTGCAAAACATTTTTAGAAAGTACATTTTAGCTATCTAGTGGTCAAAAAGGTAACATGTTGTAAGTAAGGTATCCTCAGTTGCATTTTTATTTTTGATTGTATTTTAATATTTAAGAAACAAAAAAGGAAGTAAGACAGAAACTGTGTCACTGTAGCTGCATGGAGCAGCTACAGAAATTATAGATCATTGTCTTCACTGTGATATATGCATGCAGAAATTGGAAAACATGTATTTTTAATACTGTCTTGAACAACTTTGGCAGCTGTTCTGTCAGGATTAAACATAGGCTTGCACTCCATAGTAAGATCACTTTAAAGCAATAGTGTACTTGTGTTCTCAAAAATATGACCAGAGAAAATGTATATAAAGGGTTCCCTGTTGTAATTATGTGAGCCTTTGAATTACCAGGGGAAAAAAATGTGAAACTCAAGGAACAGCGAATGTTGACAGTTGCTGTTCTCTTTCATAGCAATTTTTTGAACAGTGGCAACCCCCCTTCATCTCCTCAGTGTGGGGGGTCTGCACCACCCACACCTCCACTACTTATGTACTCTAATTCTTCGCTTGCTCTTCCTCAGTGAAAAGCGAATATTAAGAGACACACAGATCTGTGATGTAGTATATGTAACTTCCCATCCTTACACATTGAGTTTCACTGTCCTATGGCCTGCACATAAGTCTTGCAGTTTAAAACTGCTAGTATGTTATCTCCCTGTTTATTTTTACTTATTTGTCCTTTATTGACTGGATTATTGCCATTTTGAGATCCGTAATTGAAAGCCCCAGAATTAGGGGGGGGGGGTCAATGAAACTAGAAGAGAGCAGCAAATACTGAACCTCAGTATTCTTCAGAATTGGTTTTTACATGAGGGCAAACCTGTTGTCTCCCCAAAGTGGGAGGATGCAGTCCCACACCACCACTATTTATATATACTAACACTAATATTGCCTTACTTTGGAGAAAAAGCAATACATCAAGACACACAGTCTTTGCACTTAATATATGTAAGACCCCATTTTGATACACTAAGTCTCGCTATTCTGGGACTCACACATACGAGTCTTGGAAACTATTGCAATCTTTTAAAGTACAGAACAAAACATTTAATTTACTAGAAGTAAATATGGTACCGCAGTAGCTTTAAAGTGTCTGCTAACACTGCCTCACATAGAGAGAGCTCTAGTTGATAAACATTGATAGTAGAACCCTGTGCATGTGACCTCTAGCTAATCAACGTAAGAGTTACTACTTTCTCTTGTGAAATATGGTAATCTGTTATATTGGGCTTTATGAATGGAACGAAGGGTGCTAGCCTGAAATTAAGCACTGTGATTACTTGGCTAGTCTGCATAAAGAAACCAATTGAAGTTCACACTGAAACCAGATAATTTTCTTTTGATCTACTGGAAACCTCAGTGTGCAGAACTGAGCCATATGCAGGGATCAGTATTACAGATCTATGGCAGAAATATAATTTTAAGATGGAGGGACTGTGCTTTTAATAATTCACAAACTGTTGCTGTTTAGCAGACATTTTTATTTGAATTGGTATTGGCCATTTCTTTTTCCTTGTGCATAGCCTGCGCCTTGTTGTTTTATGGCTAAATACAAGGATTTCTGAATATTTTGCGTTGCGTTTGCTGCTTTTTCCTAATATTGCATTAGTCATTCAGTTAGACTCATTCTGTTGTGCATTTTTGAAACAAAATGAGCTAAGTAATTAGCCTCCTGTATCCTCAGAAACATTTATTATTTTATGGCTTCAGACATTGTCCTTAAACTTTATGTCTGGTGGACATTTTACAGATTGAAGCTGCCAAGATTCCAACCAACACTGCACCCCCTCAGGAGCTCTATGAGCCTGGGTTACAGTCATCTGCAGGTCACCGGCTTGATGATCTACAGCACTCATGGGAAACACTAAAGAATGTGGTAAGGTTTTAAGATTTTCCTGTAAAGGTTTTCTTCAAGTGGCAGGACAAAATGCAAGACAATAGGCTTTTACTGAATAAAACAAAATGCATTTTTTGTCAGTACAGAATACTATGAAAGATTGCAAAGGTTTGGTTCATTGCCTTTAGCATACCTCTCTACTGTCCAAATTTTCACTGAATGTCCAGATTTTTGCCTCATATTTTTGGTCTGTGCCTTATAAAATTTATCAAAACTAAAAGCATATCTATTATGAATCGTTTTATAATTTAATAAAATGTGTATACAGATATAACAAGGCCCAGTGCAGAACATGTGACAGTAACTTGAATTAATCATGGTTACTTTATATTTGTTCCTGTGTTAGATTTTGAATTCAAGGTTAGGATCATATTACTTCCATTTTTAGAATGGTTAGGAGTGACAGCTTAAATCAATACCTTCTAGGAGGAAGTTTGAAAATATTATGCCATAAATGATGACATGGCTTTAAGGTATCAAGCTGTGCCTGTGTCCCAAATGACCTGGGTCAGTTGGTTGCCAGGGCGCTGGAGGAACCAGCTCAGAGGTATGGGAGTGAATGAATGATGCCTTTTTAGTCATCTTTGGAAGGGATCACTAGACATGCTGCTGTAAGTACATCCAGAAGAAGCTGGGTGTCACAGCAGGAATATCTTGCAACGCAAGAGCATTGTCAGAGGTGCAGACACATATACACACACAATAAGCAGGGTATACAGTAGCAGGTACCAAGCTTGCACAAATGTGCATATGTTCTGAGGCCAGTTTAGCAGCAGTGCATGTCAGTTGCCATTGGAGTGCATAACTGTAAATTCCCCTATGGCTACCCATATGGCATCCCCTCCAATTAAGGAAAATCACACTGGCATATGGTGGGAAACAAATGAATGAAAATGCTGTTATTGATGACTGCAAGAAGTCACATGGGTTAGTGGGTGGGAGTATGAAGAAGGTCATCAGGCACAGAGGAAAATAGGTATACAAAAAAGTTGTATGCTGTCATCAAGAGTTTACAACTGTTGTACTCCTAACCTAGAGTTATTTGACTGACTTCTAATGGATTTAACATGCCTTTATTTATTTCATTGTGGCATACGGTTCCTCTTGCAAGGTAGCTTTCCCTGTGATTATTGCCTTTCCTACCCTTATAGCAGCTAGTTGTTTAAAAGTAAGGATTTAGTTGTTTTCTGAGATAAGGGTTTATAAACCTGCTCGGAAATAAAAACTTTTCATATTGAAATTAAAGCTGAAAACTTACCAGTATGGATTAGAAATGCATGTATATGAGTATAGGCATATCACCATCTTATATTTGGGAAACTGCTCTGAAAGCAGGTAATGAGGCATTGAAGTAAAAGACTAGTGATTTGTAAAATGGATTATAATTCCATTTGAAAACTTTTGAGGGAGTGGAAAATCTATAAAAGACTGACTTTTTAGAATACTTTTTAGGGATATAGTATAAATCAAATCGGGGACCCTTACTCATAGTGCTACCAACTGTAGTGTTTGACCCACCCTCCCTTCACAGCATTGGTCTTCTTTAACATGGTCAAGTAAAGAGGCATCTTTGTGTGCTGCTTGGCTAAAAAAATGTTTGATCCTAAACAGCAAAGTCAAGTTGTACTTTGAATATGATTTTTCAACATTGATTTTGTAGAAAACAAACATCCAGCTTTTTGGAACAATCCTTAATGGATCATTGGCTTGGCATTACTTTTTCACAAATCAGAATTTGGTTCTGTTTCTGTAAAATCCCACATTTAGAGACATCTTTGCACCTGTACTAATGTGCACTGTGACTTGGTGTACAAGTTAAATAAACATGCATGGTGTAAGTGTGCCAGTTCTTTTTAGCTGCTTGCATAACTTGTATCTTGATCCGTCGGCTCTTCAGTAAAGTTTGTTTGTATTTGTTAATCCCAGAAAAGCACTGATCCACATGAACCTATTGTTAGACTCAGCCTAGGAGAACTGCCTGTTAAATGGCTTGCTCTGAGTCACAGGGAAAGCAGATGAAATCAAACCATAGACCACACGATGCAGCTTATAGCCTTAATCCTTCATACTAACTGTCATGCACATGCCTGCACATAATAACAATGCGGCTGTCATACTACCAGACAAGACCTGCATCAGCATAGCATATACTGTCTTCAGGAAGAGCAGGATGCTGACACCTGCCACAAGTACCAGAGGTTTCTGACTAGTTACACAATATCAAAGGAACAAAAGCTTATTGGCCTGTTGACCTCTTTCCTGAAAGTCATGGTGACTGAGAGCTCTTTGCATGGAGATTGGTGGGAAGGCTTTCTTTGCAACCTCATGTATAAGGTAGAGCATCTTCACTGGAGCAACCACTCAGAAAGCAAGTGCTCCTAGGGCTGAATCCAGTGACCAAACAGCTCTGCAGACTCTGCTGACTGTGATGTTTCCCTGGGCTAATAAGGGCTTGAGCACTGTCCAGTCTTTGATTGAGGGTGATGGGATTGGGAAAGAGGCACTGTTGGTAAGGGTGTTTCCTGAGGGTCTTGCACCACCTGATCTCAGAGGATCAGCTGGAACCCATGGGTGGCAAGCGTGATCTTCCAGATTGTTCTCTGGAGTAATCCAGAGATGAATGAGGTTTCCAAGGCACATGTGGCCTTTAGGTCCCATTTGAGTTAGTATCCATTTAAGCTTCATGCACTAGGACTGAAAAATCAGGGAATGTAGTTCAAGCAGAAGTTTGTTTTCTAGAGTGAACTTGACTCATGGGTAAGTGGGTACACAGGGAGTTTGGTCTGGAATCCATATAGGCCTTCTGCGAACCTGACTTCCATGTCTATTTAGCTAGTGTGCAACTCAGTGACATTAAGACCCAGTGTAGGTCTGATTCATGTTTACCCCTGTGCTACCCCACCCCCCGCCATGCACTCATACCTGTGGGTAGCAAGGATTATGGAATTTCCTCATTGTCTAGCTCCCAGGAAGATTCAGAGGATCTTGAAACCACTTTCTTAGAGAAGTGCAAAGAAAATGACTCTACCCCAATCTTTGTCCTATCTGCTTGACTTTCCTTCTGGCTTATGAGTAACAGCTTACACAGGCCTTAACATCCTATCATCTGTCCCAAGAAGAGTGGAGTCTCTGGTTAAGAAACCTGGGAGAGCCATGGTTTATACCGTCCCTGAAACCAGTGATCTGAGGTACCATCAAATCAGCACAAATGGTTAGTGATTCTACCCATCTGTGCCAAAAATGGAAGAAACCTTTATAAGCTGCCACCTGAGTCAGCAGATCAACTTGTTAGGTATCCTGCTGCTGACTCCTGCGTAATCTCTTTAGTCAGTATAAGCCACAGATACCAGCATTTGTGGAAAAAGAATCTAGAGCCTTTCACAGGTGTGACAAAGCAGTTCACTCCAGTTGCAGGTCTACCTGGTTGAAAAGTTGCTAGATAAGCTTTATGACCTCCCCCATTCTAGGCTAATGGAGGATCTCAGAGAGACCCTGTCTGAGTTACATGTGTTCTACTGAAATTGTAACTGTGTAGATGCTTTAATTAGGGATTCAAGCTGAGATATACATCTGAGAAGCATAACATGGCAGAGATTTTCCTCCCTCAAGGTGAAACTCCGGAGCAAGATCCTGGATGCCCCCTTCTCAGAAGAGCTACTTCTCAGCAAAGCAACTCAAGACATGGTTACTGACTCTTTGACCCTCCCACCATAAACTTCATCCTTCCCTTTTGACCAGGTGCGACATACAAGAGGATGAGGCCTGCTTGGTTCATGAGGTCTCGCCCTCTCTGATGCTGGCAGAATCGCACAGGATAATGGCTGTTCTGGCTGACCCATAACAATTTTGACTCCATAGCTTCTGTATACTGTGCTAATACAGGGCATAACCAAAATGTATTATCCCAGTCTCCTGATTCTTTTGATTATTATTATTATTTTATATTTATTCTTTGCTGACCACATTAATCCAGCTAGGCTAGTGAACTCTTTTCAGGAGAAACTTGATGTGGTATTTATACTACTAGGGGAAATTTGGCTTGGGCTTCAAGGAACTTCCATGGGATCTTTTACATCAACCTGTGTTACCACCAACTCAAGCAGATGGGATATGGGTTTAACATCTAATCTGAAAGGTATCCCACTCAGAAGTTCAGCAGCCCCTATTGCTGCACTGCAGTGTCAGTGATTTGAAAACTAATCTATTCACCTGGAGTGGTTAATGTAACCCACGGCCTTCTGATTTTCCAGCACCTAAGGCAAATGGTGCTACCTGTTGAGCCACTGATGCTATTAAATTTTCATTATTACATCTCCAATAAGTACTTTTCACTCAAAACAATAGTTGATGCAGCCTTTCTGGTGTATAAAAGTAGTTATGCAAGCACTTTCTAGAAAGGATTCAACATTTCTTGAATTTTTGAACTTTCTGTGTTGAACTCACAGATTTCCAGCCAATGCTGCACAGTAATCCTCACCCCAACACACTTTTGCCACTCATCCATTCATTTGCATTTATAATCCTTATACTTACCTTGCAAAGGTTTGTATATTCTGTTTATTAGCCTTACATTTGTCCCATCTTGAGTTCTAGCCTTCATCAGCAATTTTACCTACTGCAGCATTTGAACTTTCTGTTTAATATCCTTAATCCTTCTGTTAAAGACTACTAATACTCCCATGTACTGTAATGTCTAATTTAATGGAAATTAGCACTTCACTCTCAGTTCCTCCCAATTCAGTAGCATATAATCCTCTTTTCATTTGATTTCTCTTTGCCTTCTGTACCACCAGCCCATCAAATTTCCCCATTCCTCCTTGGTGCTTTAAATAAACCTATTGGCGTTAGTGACATTTTCCACAAGACATTTTCTTTCTATTTCATGACATTAGGCTATATATTCTGTTTAAATGGACCAGTTTTGATCATATTTTAGGGCCTGGAATCAACTATTTAGGCTTGCAACATCCTTATTTGCCCCCACAACAATGCCATTAGTTTCCATATACATGTTCTGCATAAGGTGCACTACCCTCAAAATGATCAACCTATGGCAACACCAGTCTTCCATTTTGTCCCAAGTAACTCTGGACCCCTTATTATCCCAGATACAGTTCCTCAGTTCTATTGTAACATACCCCAAAAATCATTTTCCATAGGTTCATAGGTTGGTTCATAGGTTGGTACTAGGCTATCAGCCCTAGGGCCTATACAAGCCTAGCCATAACAATTCCCTGGCTATTTCTTCCCACATTATTTACTTTCCTGTATTCCAGACATATTTCTGGCATGGACTTTATTATCCAAATTCAGAGATAGAGTGGTCCATTATGAAATAAACCTTCAAATCTTATTCTTGGTTTCATTGAGGTTTTGAGTGGTACTGTCTGTGAGTCCTAGGTGAACCACACCCCTAAATATTTTAATGTATTGTGTATTTTTAAATAAGTAAGATGAATAAAAGCAGCAAGACACCACGGCTGTAGGCATCAACTTTTAATAAAAGAAAAGTGCTTTCGCATTTGTGAACAAATACTTCATCAGACCTAAAAATAATAATTACAGCTCACAATATATATTAAAACATAACTGACCACATGATAAAATGTCCAATGAAACCACTCTCTACATCAAACAATTAACCAAATCAACATAACAATTTACATCTCTCCAAGGCTGGTTTAAGTGGGGCAGAACCATTTAAGCCTGGATAGCTATCTGCTTATAGTTTCAGAATCCACAGTAATTCAGCTTTCTCAGCATGACTAACTATATCACCCCCCCCCAACTTGGCGATATGCATTGTAAAACCTTAAAGGAAAAAGTATGTCCTCTTTGTTCCACAGTGTGCCTAGCTAATGCATTCCTGATATTGCCTTTCTTTATATCATAGAGATTTCTCATTACTCTGTCCTTCAACCTTTTATTTGTTTTTACTACATAGAAACTTAGACATATGTTGCAAGTTGCTAAATAAACCATATTCTCTGTTCTACAATCAGTGTAGGTTCTAGGTGAGAACATGTAGTTCAATCTAGGATGTTCAAAAATTTGCTGATTAGAGATAAATGCACAGGCACGACAAGTCTTGCAAGGAAATGTGCCTATTCTCACCGATATTAAGGCTCTTTCTTTTTTATGCATTCTCCCAAATAGCTGACTCTTTAAGTTTAAAGCATTTCTATATAAAATCTATGGAATTCACCTACATGTAGCCTAGTCTTCTCATTTACAATTAAATATCTTCAATTGCTACATAGAATTATGTAGATAGGATGTATATCGTTCGTATACTTCAACCCAAACCTAACTTTACTATAACAGTGGTTAGCTCTTAGTCCATAGTTTCTGTGAAAAGAAGGGTTTATATTTACCACTGTGCATCCCATCACAAACTAGATGTCCTTCAAGGATGCATCTGCAGTCATAACATATGGGTTGTCCTGCCTCAGGCAGCCCTTCAGTCGGCCGGATTCCAAAGTCTGGGTCTGGCCTCGGCTGATGTCGCACTTCACCCGACGTCATAGCTCCTGGGGTATAAAGGCATCAGCCGACACCATTTTCCTCAGTCTTTCTTGCCCCAGCCGTGCCTGAAGCAGAAGCTGTTAAGTGCCGGTCAGTCAGATCCAGAGATTTCAGCTACCGAAGACTTCTAAAAGCTAAGTACCCCGTTGGGGACTCTTTCTTGCCTCAGCCGATGTCAGACAAAGTAAATAATTGTTTAACTTGTGGGAAACAAATACCTCATAAGGATTTCCACTCTTACTGCCTTCCTTGCTTAGGCCCAGACCACAACGTATCAGCTTGTTTAGCCTGTGCTTCCTTCAACCGATGGACCCTTAGACGTCGGTCGGAGTTTGCTGAAGAGTTTTTTGGTCCCGCTTTTGCTTATAAAATGCCGTCGGAGACTCCGACTACACATTTAGCCAAAACACGCAAGGAAAAGGACCGACAGCTGAAACCGAGTCCTCGGTTCTTCCTTCGGCCACAAGCATGCCTCCAACAACCGAGGCCTCACAGGCCCCAGCTGAGTCAGCTACAGAAATTCTTACCGAAGAAGCAGGCACACAGGAATTGTCCGACACCATTCCGTTGGACATCTCTACTCCTGCACGTGGGGCAGCTAGGCCCCCTGCTTCTATGTCCATTAAGGCCTTCTCCAGGGCTAAAGCAGCTAAACTTTCCAAGGCCTTACCTACTAAAGCTCCCTCTCACAGACCTTCCTCTAGTTCTCAGATTCTCAGCCTGGCTGAGGACCTTATTTCTCTGATCAGGGGATCCCAACCTCACCCAGACAGGGCCTCTCATCCTCCTCCTGAAAAAAGGCCTAGGACTGACCCCCCTGAACCTCTCTCCTCTGACTATTCCTCGGATGGATCAGAGCTATCAGACCATCAGGAAGGACCTTACTCACCTTATGAGGATTCGGATGCAGAAGACTCCATTCCTTCTGCCTCCCCCCCAGAAGAATTTTCATTTGGGGAAACCCTACACTCAATGAGGGAACACTTCCAATGGCAGGGTCAGGATTTTTCTGAATCTAGGAAAAGGCTAAGGACTTTTTTACACTTACCACAGCATAGGCCTTTAGCCATTCCACCTGTACTATCAGTTGTTGATGATGCATACAATGATGCCAGTTCTGCCCCTGATTCTCTTCCCCCGGCCCCTGCCAAACCTGACAGATACTACAGGGTCCCGGATTCTCACTTCCACTTGTATAAGGCCCATGCTGCAGACCCAGAAACCATTTTCTCAGGGCCCTAAAGGTGTTGCAGCTGCCTCTGCCAAAAACCCCCTACCCTCTGAAAGAGAATCAAGAGCATTAGAGAGATGGGGTAAAAAAGTTTATACATCTGCTACTCTTTCTGCCAGAGCTTTAAACTGTCAATTTCACATGATACAGTACCAGGAATTTTTGTTAGATCAGCTGAATAAAAACTTTCCTCTCCTGAACCTTTAGACCATAAGTCCGTTCAGGATTTGGTACACAACTCACTGCAGGTCAGTAATCATTTCTTAAAATGTGGCTATGATGCACTGGAGGCTTCATTTAGATCAGCTATGACTGGAGCAGTGATTCGAAGGCATGCCTGGCTAAAAGAACAATCCTTGCCAGACCATGTCAAGTCTAAACTCCTAGATGCCCCTATGGCGAAACAAAGTTTATTTGGCCCCCTTGCACAGGAGGTTCTAAAGAAGGTGGAAGAAAAAGCAAAATCTGTGCAAACAGTCAAGGATTTTCTGCAGGTCCAACCTCCGAGGTTCAGCAGAAATTGGCCCTCAAAGAATTGGTCCTTTCTAGACACCTCCAGAGCACAGAGAGGCAGAAATAGATGCCCAAGAGGCAGAGGCCAAACAAGGGGTGCCTACAGGGGCCGTCAGTGGCAAACTGACAACCAGAGGAGTGCCGCCCCAGCTACGACTGCAACCACTTCCACAGGACAGACACAATGACTTGGCTCTGATTCCGCCTACCAGGGAACAACTGGAAGCACCCTTGGGCGGAAAGTTTGCTTTATTTTCAAAAAACTGGCATTGCATTACAGGAGACAAATGGACTTTGCAAACAATAGACAAAGGCTACAGGTTTCACTTCCACACTTTACCAAAAAAAGAGGAATGCCAAACCTTCCATCAAGCCAGGAGTCAGAGGCTCTAAAACAAATCACCAACTTACTAAGGATGAGAGCAATAGAAAAGGTACCATCTATGGAACAAGGCCAAGGATTTTACTCCAGACTATTCCTTGTACCAAGAAAAGAAACTCAATGGAGGCCTATTCTCGACTTGTCCGCACTGAACACATATCTCATAGTACCAAAATTCAAGATGCTGACCCTACAGCAACTTCTTCCCATGTTGGGCAAGGAGTCTTGGCTGGTGACTCTAGATCTCAAGGAGGCATACCTGCACGTCCCCATACGACCAGATCGCAGAAGACACCTCAGATTTCTTGCAGGATCAGAGCATTATCAATTCTCAGCATTGCCCTTTGGCTTATCTACTGCACCCAGAGTATTCACGAAATGCCTGGCATCAGTAATTGCACATTGCAGGCTTCAGGGAATTCAAATCTATCCATACCTGGACGACTGCCTAATACAAGCGGACAACAAGACAAAAATAATAAAGGATTTGGCCTATTTCATACAACTGCTACAAGCCTTGGGATACACAGTCAACATACAGAAGTCAAGACTAGTGCCATCCCAAAGGATAACATTTTTGGTTGCAGAACTGGACACAATAACTCAGATGGCTTTTCTCACAGAAGAGAAACAAAAGCAACTTCCACTCTACTTCATGGCATTGACAAGACAAACTCAGCTTACTGCAAGGAAAGTCCTGCAGGCCCTGGGTTACATGGAATCCTGCATAATCTTGATCCCCCATGCCAGACTGCATATGAGAAAATTACAATGGTACCTAAGGAATATATGGTCTCAACACAGACACAGCCTAGAAACCATGATGCCAATCATTCCATGCCTGAAACAAGAATTCCTGTGGTGGGCTCAGGCCTGTCAGACCAACAGAGGGTTGCCTTTTCACAAACCACAACCAAGGCAGACCATCACCACAGACCTAGGCTGGGGAGCACACATGGAAGGCAAGTGTATCCAAGGCCTATGGTCCCAGGACCAGCTGAAACTACACATAAATCTAAAGGAGATGCTGGCAGTGAAGCATGCAATCGAGGCATTCAAACCATTCCTCCAGCAAGGACACCTGCTGATAAGGACGGACAATACCACAGTCATGTGGTACATCAACAAGCAGGGAGGAACGCATTCCTACCCTCTATGCCAGATGGCAATGGATCTGTGGAATCTAGCCCTGAATCTCAACATTCAACTGCAGGCCAGATTCGTACCAGGAAAAGAAAATTCACTAGCAGACAGATTAAGCAGAACTACCACGGATGCTCACGAATGGATGCTGCATCCAGACATCTTCAAAACCATAACAAAGACATGGGGAATGCCAGAGATAGACCTGTTCGCCTCCCCACTCAACCACCAACTGAAGAAATTCTGCTCAAGAGAATACCACCCGCAAGCCTGGAGGGTGGACTCCCTCTCTTTCAGCTGGAAGGCCATGACAGTTTATACCTTTCCACCTCTCCCATTGATGTACAAAGTTCTACTGAAGATCAGGGAGGAACAGCCAAAAGTAATTCTGATAGCTCCAGACTGGCCAAGGCAGCATTGGTACCCACTACTGAGAAGCATGTCTCGGGCGAACTCATGGCCTCTACCTCTATGGCCTTTACTTCTAACACAGAACAACTACAAGACCCTGCATCCAAACTTGAAAACACTGCAGCTAACTGCCTGGAAAATTGCATAAAGGAAAACCAACCTGTGTTATCTCAGAGGGTCAAGGACATTATCCTGGAGGCTCGCAGACCCTCCACAAGGAAAACATACTCAGCCAAATGGAAGAGATTCCTCATTTGGAGTGCATCAAAGGGAACAGATGTCACACTGGCAAACCTAGCACACATTCTAGAATACTTAGCAGAACTGTTCCACAATGGCCTGTCCTATTCTTCCATTAAGATTCATGCTTCAGCAATTTCAGCAGAGTACAACATGGATCCTCCTATCTTCTCTCAACCTCTCCTCAGACAATTTCTAAGAGGGATCAAGAATGTAAAACCTCCAAGGAAACCACCTCTACCTGCATGGGATCTCAATTTTGTGCTGGAAAAATTAACACTTCCCCCTTTTGAACCAGCAGCATCAGCAGACTTACAGTTCTTATCTTGGAAAACTGCCTTCCTTCTAGCAATCACTTCAGCAAGAAGGGTATCCGAGTTACAGGCCTTAATGGCAGTGCAGCCTTTCCTTATCTTTCACCAGGATAGTGTCTCTGAGAACCAATCCTACTTTCATGCCAAAGGTGGTATCCAGAGTATCCTTGAACCAAGCTATTCATTTACCTACATTCTTCCCTAACCCACAGAACAGGGGGGAAAAACTACTACACACCTTGGATGTGCACAGACAACTGCGCTACTATCTGGACAGAACTAAGACCAACAGAAAAACTGACCAGCTTCTGGTAGCATATGCAACAGGAGTGCAAGGAAAAGCAATTTCCAAACAGACAATTTCAAAATGGATAGGAAATTGCATTCGATTCTGTTACTCTTTTCATGGAAAGACAACTCCTGAAAATATCAGGCCTCACTCCACAAGAGCTACAGCCACCACTACAGCTTTCCTATGAGGAGTGGCTACCAAAGACATTTTAGAAGCTGCTACTTGGAGCTCTGTGCATACATTTGCCAAGCATTACAATCTTCCTTTATACTCCAGATCCCGAGCAGGTTTTGCAACTGCAGTTTTACAAGGGATCTTAACTACACCATCATTATCTTAGTGCCTCCTCCCCCAGTTTGGCTATGGTATTCTACCCATATGTTATGACTGCAGATGCATCCTTGAAGCATAAATGTAGATGTCCGATAGGTATGCATCTGCAGTCAGGATTACCCACCCTCCTTCCCCTCTGTGGTATTCCTAGGGTACTTACCCCTCTCTTAGCTAGCTGGGGGAATCTATTATGGTGTATTTGTTTGTATGTATATATATATATATGTATATATATTCCTTTTGATTGCTACTGTTTGGAATTTTCTACTTTATCCAAATTTAGCCTTCCTAGAGGGCACCTGGCATCTGGGGCAAGAAACACTGAGGAAAATGGCGTCGGCTGATGCCTTTATACCCCAGGAGCTATGACGTCGGGTGAAGTGCGACATCAGCCGAGGCCAGACCCAGACTTTGGAATCCGGCCGACTGAAGGGCTGCCTGAGGCAGGACAACCCATATGTTATGACTGCAGATGCATACCTATCGGACATCTACATTTATGGTAGGTACAAAACTGTACTTTTGTTATGTATTTCTACCATGTTTCTATCATAACCTCTTTCTATGAAATTATCTGTCATGTTAGCTATGGTATCCCTGAAACCTATTTCACGCATACACAGCCTAGATGCCCTTGCATATTGTCCCTTCACAATATTAGAATAAACGTATCTAGGATACATACTATCTCCAGTCAAACTATTTTTCCAACTTTTTTTTGTGATTCAAAGAGGTATTCAAAGCACCCATGTGATCAATCTCAAAATGTACATCTAAAAAGTCTATTTCAACATTGGAACATATCATCATAAATTCTAAAGAACTGGTAGTAACATTTTAAAAAGTTACAAACATATCTAACTCATAATGTGAACCTCCCCATAGGATAAACACATTGTCTACAAAATGATGATAAAATACCAACTTCTGTGTGAATTCATTGGCAGAAAATACTTTCTCATCTTCCCATTTACTCAACACTAAATTTGCGTATGAGTTAGTGCATGGAGTTCCCATGGCAACTCCCCAATGCTGTAAATAAATTGTATCATCATACATAATGATATTGTTTCTCAAAACAAGATCTAATAGGAGGCAGGTGGTGTTCTCAGTCAATGTTTGGAATCCACCTCTGCTCGTTAGTACATGTCTAATAGCATCGATACCAAAATCATTGCGTATCGACATGAACAAGCTTCTTATATCTAAAGTTACTAACAATAAACCCTTTCCATTACCCTTAACATTTAAAATTCCATACAAATCATTGAAGAACTGCTTGGTGTCTTTCAAAAGATGGGGGAATTAATACAAAATCTTCTTCAACCTCTTTTCTATAAGTATAGAACATGGTTGTGTTACTCATCTATCTCCCGCAACAATAGGTCACAGGGGTGGGTTAACCATATCTTTGTGCATTTTTGGTAACTCCTTTATAGTTGGAATAAGAGGATGTTGAATGTAAAGGGAATCGTATGTAGAATGGTCAATAGACCTGTTCATCAGGAGTTTATCTAAAACATCATGCACATATTAATAATGTTATGTACTTTCACTCTATCAATTTTACAATAAGTAACTTCCTCATTCAACATTAACATCATCCGTTGATGGTAGTCACTTAAATTCATGACTACAATCGACCCCCCTTTGTCGGCGGGCATGATACAAATCTTCTGGTTAGTCTTTAGATCTAACAAAGCTTGTTGGTCCATGTAATTTAAATTATAAAAGCCTTTCTTATGTGAAGAACATAGAAAAGAACAGATCTCATTTTCATAAGCTTTCACAAAAGTATTAACATGTGGCAGCAATAAAGATACATAAACACTTGGTTTCTTAACCTCCATAACAGCAGAAGCACAACTATTATCAAATAACAAACTCAACGCAACATTGCGTGCAACTAATCTAAGGTCCAAAAGGACTTCACGTACATTGAGGATACAGCAGTGATAAAAGTTAACCCCCTATTCAATAAAGAGAGTTCCTCAGGATTTAACAACTAGTCCGACAAATTGTAGATTAAGTCCTTCATCTCTATACTTTCCATGTACCTTGTATCTGCTCCAGCGTGTGTTTCCATTCTGACATCCTCTGCTGATGGATCTCCTCCCTTGCCTCATTCTCATCCTGGCCAGTAATTGGGGAAAAACAAAGTCTGTTGCTATGGTTAACTTAGGTCTCATCCCAAACAAATCATAGTTAGAAACAGTTTTAGTGGCAGTTATAGTAGAGTCATTATGGGAGACCAAAGTTTTCTCTTTCAAATTACTCTCAGGGGTCACTGAAGAAAGATTAACAGATGACTCAACATTATTGGAAGGCATATCAACATGTTGAGAGGCACCATTCTTGTCCTCATTCACCTCACCCAACATATTCCCATCAGATGTTGATTCCCCTTTGATATGCTCTTTATCCTTAGGCCAACCAAAAATATGACATAATTGGAAATCTCTATGGTCTCGCAGTAGCTTATGAATTTTCATACATTGCAACTTACAGTCAATAGAAGCCAAAATGTTTAACATATTTTCAACTATTTGCTTATGTTTATCACTGATACATTTCTGTTCAACCTTCAGATATAGAGCCTGTACAATCTCAAGCAAATTGTCTTCCAATGGTTTAAAATAATCCAGTAACAGATTAAAATAATTAAAGCCAAACTCTTAATTTAGCTGCTGCCACCATTTAAGCAATGCAGGGTGCGATTCCCCATACGTCAGCATGCATAAAACCCGCATGCCTCTTGGAATCAACTTGTGCCACAGGCACGCCTCTAAATGTAGATGCTTCCATTGATATTTCTTCAGTTTATGTAAATTATCCTCTAATTCTCTCAGTAACTTCAGCAGGTTAAAAAAAATCATCAGTAGAAGGCTCAAAATTACCTTCATTTTATGACTAGCAAAGTCCAAAGAAGATTCTTCCTCCGATATAAAAGACCATTTCATTTCTGCTGTAAAGTATTACCCAAAGGATTGTAGTCCAATTCAGTGTTGTTGGCCTCAGCCATATTAGACTTCAGACCAGACAAACGAAAATATGTAATATTCAAAGAAGACCGATCGTCCTTAAAGGTCCAAACTGCACAACCACAAATAAGTAAGATGAATAAAAGCAGCAAGACACCACGGCTGTAGGCATCAACTTTTAATAAAAGATAAGCACTTTTGCGTTTGTGAACAAACACTTCGTCAGATCTAAAAACAATAATTACAACTCACAATATATATTAAAACATAATTGACTACATGATAAAATGTCCAATGAAACCACTCTCTACATCAAACAATTAACCAAATCAATATAACAAAGTATGTCCCTCCAAGGCTGGTTTAAGTGGACAGAACCATTTAAGCCTGGATACCGATCTGCTTGTAGTTTCAGAATCCACAGTAATTCAGCTTTCTCAGTATGACTTACTATATCACCCCCCCCCCCAACTTTGCGATATGCATTGTAAAACCTTAAAGGAAAAAGTATGTCCTTTGTGTTCCACAGTGTGCCTAGCTAATGCATTCATGATATTACCCTTCTTTATATCATAGAGATGTCTCATTACTCTGTCCTTCAACATTTTATTTGTTTTTCCTACATAGAAACTTAGACATAGGTTGCAAGTTGCTAAATAAACCACATTCTCTGTTCTACAGTCAGTGTAGATTCTAGGTGAGAACCTTTAGTTCAATCTAGGATGTTCAAAAATCTGCTGTTTAGAGATAAATACACAGGTACGACAAGTCCTGCAAGGAAATGTGCCTATTGTCACCGATATCAAGGCTCTTTCTTTTTTATGCGTTCTCCCACATCACTGTCTCTTTAAGTTTAAAGCATTCCCATATAAAAATCTGGGGAATTCACCCACATGTAACCTAGTCTTCTCATCTGCAATTAAAAATTTCCAGTTGCTACGTATAATATTGCAGATAGGATTTGCACCATTCGTATACTTCAACCCAAACCTAACTTTACTATAACAGTGGTTAGCTCGTTGTCCATGATTAATACTAAAACATGGTTTCTGTGAAAAAAAGAGTTTATATTTATCGGTATGCCTTCCATCACAAACTAGTTTCTTATGCATTTCCACCATGTTTCTATTATAACCTCTTTCTATGAATCAGAAGGTGCTTCAACAAAGTATTAGTTTAAGGGTGTGCACACACAACATAGTATTAGTTTAAGGATGTGCACACTTATGCAACCAGGGTATTGTACATTTTTTTTATTTTTTATATTTTTTCCCCTAACTGGCATTTTAACAGGGGTGTGTACACCTTTTATATCCACTGTATGTATATATATATATATATATATATATATATATATATATATATATATATATATATATATATATATTAAATGAACAGTGGTCAGATATTCAAAGTAAGTGTCTGAATTTCTTATTGTTGTTCAGTTGTCTTTTCGATGCTGGTCATGTTGTAGTCTTGGTTAAAAAGTATTTCCATATACTATTCACATTTCAGATAGTAATCCATAGGTAAAATTCTATTATTTAATTAACAGTACCCCTCCATAGGTAAAGTTCTATTATTTAATTAACAATACCCTGTCTAAAACACCCTTTATTCTTAAATGTTTATGCTCCTGGTTAGAGTCAGGTAAATTCTCAATGAATTTATTTCATATTAATCAGAATTTTTAAACCATGAATTGTTTTCATTGGTCAATATACTGCTGTAATTGAATCAGTTAAGGATAGAAGAACAGCACAAAATGTCACTATTCATCTTAGCTGGTAGAAGTTTTATATATAATGAGGTGCTGTGATATGTTAGACAATTTAGGTAGTTGTGTCATGACAAAATGATTTTTACCTTCATTTTTAACGTGCATAAATACTGTTTGCAGGTCACTACTTTTAGTTTTTCATTATTTTATGCTTAATTTATGATGTCAATGATGTCATGAGTTTTTTTACAGACCTTTATTCTACTAAGCTGTATATGGATTTCAGTATTAAGGTTCCTTGTGCAATTAATATGAGATTAAACTTTGCTATCTTAGATGATATTGAAGTGATCGTGTAGATGTTTTATTATGTAATCTGGAAGACATTTTATTACAGTCAGATGGTAGATGATCCTTATTTAAAGCCACAGTATGAGAATTATTTGACAAGCAAAGCAGAAGACTGAACTGAGGAATCATCTTTAAGTTCTAGAAACATTGAAATCTGAACATTTTTAGAGGTTAGGTAAAAACATAGACATATAAATTGTACAAGATTTATCCTTGCCGTACTTCTCAAACTTCATGATTAGACTCACATTATCTGCCTAAGTATTCAGAATAGGCAAAACTTCTGTCTGCATACTTGGCCAGAATTATCAAAATTGTCATGTGATGTGTAGTGTCCTGTAGCTGGGAGAACATGGGTGGCTATCACGTTCTAAAGCTTAGGCAACCATCTGTGATATCACTAAAATTATCCACTCATTCTTTCTTCTTGAAACAAAGAGCCCCACCTCCACACATCCAGTAATCTGTTCTCCATGACCATGTGCAGTTAAATCATTTTTAACACCTTAATTACCTCCACACATTACATAGTGACATGAGTACTCATACAGTTTTAAAAGAGAAAACAAACATTACAACAGCTTTGTTTTCTTTTTCATGCATTATAAGTAGTTTCTTTTTTAATTATTATTCAGTTTAGCATGACATAGATTGCACAAGTCTTGCCTTTCCAGAAATTACACTCCCCCTCCTCTGAACATTATCCTTCATGTATTTTTCCCACAGATTCCATTTATTTCAATGAGATTTGCTCCTTCCTTTTCCAAAGATCTCACCTGCATTTCTTTTATCCTCCTTATAACATTCAGTAATTATGTTATGGTTGGCTTAGATTAAGATTTCCATTTTCTAGTAATTGCTTTTTGGTAACCAACAACATTTAGCTTTGTAAAATGTTAGTATGTGCAGGCAATTCAGTTTCTATATCCCAGCTAAAAGAATTATTTCCTTAATTATTATAATTTTCTCCCTCAAAATTTCTGACAAGGTACCCTCTAGGGAAGTTTGAAAATGTACAAACTTGTTTCATTCCCAAAAACATGTTTCCAGGCACCCCATCTACTACTAAATGCTCATATAAATATTGACTGATATACCATTCTCATCTCTTAATTATAGTAATAATCAGAAGCATGTTTTCAACCATTATTTGACATAAATTCCCATACAGAGTTTCTTTCCCATACTTACTTGATTATTTAATTGCAGAGCAGACATTTCATAGAAAAAATGGTCTGTATCACTGCCAAATAGTGAAAGTAAGTCTGATTAAGCTCTTACTAAAATCACTGTTTACTCAGATTATAGGTAGGTTCATAGGTTGGTACTAGGCTATCGGCCCTAGGGCCTATGCAAGCCTAGCCATAACAATTCCGTGGATATTTCTTCCCACAATATTTACTTCTGTGGACCCTTGTCTAGCAGGGCGACTGACATGATCCCCGGGGTGAATTTCCTATCTCCCATCCAATCATCATGATTCCTTTTGAAGAGAACCAATGAGGCGCTCTGCTTGACATGTTGGGCAGTCTATTCCAGAGTATGGGGAGTCTCTGGGTCAGGAACCTATCCCTCCAGCATGTTTTGTACATTGTGATGACAAGGTTTAGATCCCTGGAGCGTGTGACTCTGAGGGATTGGGATTTCTTTAAGTGGAGCATGTCCAACAGCTCAGGGTTTGACATGGCCTTGTATGTTAAGCAGAGATCACCTCTGAGTACACGATATGCCACAGTGTATAGCTGGAGTTTTTTTAGACAGTCAGCATATGGCATCTGCTTTAGGCCTGTGATTCTTTTAGTGAGGTATTTCTGTGGCCTTTCCAGCTGTTCCAGATGTCTTGTGAGGTACATACCAAATGGGGCATTATTACTGTATAATGGGTCTAATGAGGGATGAGTACAGTGGGACAATGGCTTCCTTTTTTCTGGATGAAAAGCCCTTAGTGATGAGGTGTACCGCATAGAAGGATTTCCTGACTGTTGTGGCGATGTGGTTATCAAAAGTGAGACCACTGTCCATCAGTGTCCCTAAGTCTCTCATCACACTTTCGATGTTTAGTGTCCTGCCACCTATATGGTAATTCATGGGTACACATTTTTTTCCAAAGGGGATAACTATACATTTCTTGACATTAAGCTTGAGCCTATGGCACTGGCACCAGGCATCTGTTTCTGTAAGGCCCTTTTGTAGAATATCCACATAATTTGGGGATTCAATAATGGGTCCCAGTTTGCAGTCATCTGCGAACTTTGTTAGCCAGTGTCCGTTAGTGTTGGCCTGTACTTCAGAGAAGTAGATGCCAAACAAGAGTGGTCCCAGGACTGAACCCTGAGGTACTCCACTTGTCACTTGTCTGGAGCTGGATTTGGAGTCGGCTACTTTTACAGTCTGGGTTTTGTCAGTAAGCCAGTTGGCAACCCATCAAGTGACGTAGGGATTTATGCCCAGCTTAGTAAGTTTATCTATGATTCCAGAGTGGGGGATGGTGTTGAAGGCCTTGGCAAGGTGTGGACTGCCTTACCCTCGTCCACAGCTCTGGAGACTGATTCGAAGAAGTCAATCTGATTCAAGAGACAAGATCGGCCCTTCACAAACCCAAACTGGGTGGGGTCCAGTGTTTGAAGGTTGCCAATGTCTTTGTTTATAAGTTCCATGATAAAGCATTCCATGCCCTTACAGATCAGTGTGTGTATGTAACGACAAGGAGACACTGTTGCCCAAAGGTCTGCTCCAAACACCAAAACCAAATGTACTCAAGACAAACTGGAACAGACCACCACAATAAATGGATAAAATCAAAAAGTCTTTAATCGGACAAGCGCTTTCGCGTGTACAACACGCTTCTTCAGATCCTTAATACAGAATAAAATTCTAAAATACAATACTTATGCGTTCTAAAACAGACACACCTCTCCAATATAGTGTGCAGCTAATTGAACAATTGACAATTGAATAATTAATTAATCAACTAGGTAATCTGTTCTCCAGTGCTGAAAACATCTAATGCATTGTTCATCAACTTGAAAACTACTCAAAACAGCTAAAATGTATACAGATAACTTGAATGCACAACAGACTTAAGTAGAACTTGAGATCAAAAATCATGTTAAACTATCTTAAGCATAGAATACACACTGACATAAAAAACGCTCACATGTCATAAAATGCGATGCCTAATGCTATTTGTAATCTCTATAGAACCTCATCAAAAGCTCTTCCTGCTCCAGTTAAAACTACGAATTGTATCTATCAATATACATACTATAAAATATATAATAATAAAAATACATATACTTAACAGCAAAAAAGGGGATGAAAACGCATATACATAACAGCCAAAAAGCAGCCAAAAAGCACGTGGGCAGCAGCGACACATACAAACGAGCAAAAGCATAAATCACCCATCAGCTTACTCAACAATACCTTCAAAATAGTCTAAGATCAGCATCCAATAACTACAATAACTAAAATCTAACACTCTATATAATTCGCTAGATGTATGTATGAATCCTAGCAGCTCATACTGATATCATGTTCGCTTCTCACTAGATTAACAATCATGATGTTATGTGTTCCATCAACAACTCTACAATCAATATAAAGAAGCACTGAAGTGAGCTGTTAACATCTAGCTTCAACCATCCGCATACCATACTTGAAAGTCTCTCAGAATCGCCATCTATGTCCAGCAACCATAACTAACCGCTACTCCACCTCAGCGGGATCCACAAAATCAAACATCCGTTGACGCACTGACTGAAAGAAATGCTATTATGCTATTGCAGCCTGATACCATGAAAACCATCAAGACGCAAGTGTGCGTAGTATACAACCATCCAAAAATAGACAAATACTTAACTGTCTCCTCTCCCCATCTGTAAACCCTAGGCATCTCTGACAAACTAGGTAGCAAAAATGTAAACATCAACTTGGAAGCAGATTCTAATCGTCCGATCACCCATTCATAAACATTAATATGATCTTGACAAAAACACAAAGAAAAAGAAAACACAAAAAGGGGGGGGGAGGGGGGGAAGGGGGACTGAGACCTATAGCAAAACTACTTAAAGCATGGCTCATGAAACTCTTCACATGACTAACTGACAGAACTAATCATTATGTCACTGGAGAAGTGTTCTAAAGTGTCCCACCTGGACATCAAACTCTCTCAAACCCATTCCTACTGTGAATACATGGATCACACTACCATGAACAACAACAGTGGTTATTCAAAAATGTTCAGAGAATCTATATGTCAGACTTAGATGTATCAAACTTGGATATATTAACACCGCCAGCCACCAGCAAATGAAAAACATCCGCCAGCCACCAGCTAAAGAAAGAAAAACATCACC
Source organism: Protopterus annectens (assembly GCF_019279795.1). Lineage (NCBI taxonomy): Eukaryota > Metazoa > Chordata > Ceratodontiformes > Protopteridae > Protopterus > Protopterus annectens. Next base: position 124,293,877 of record NC_056725.1, on the reverse strand, counting down.
ACCCGTTGTATATGTGGCTTGAGATGTATGCTGCCTATAAACAAGGAACAGTTTGCAGAAATGTGTCAGATACAGCCTAATAAAATAAGTTATTAAATCATTAGCTTGAACCTAAGATGTAATGCGTCAGGCTGTCTGAAAACATATATACAAATCTAAATATGTCTAATCTACTGAAACACAGTCAAATGCATATAAAATAGGTTATAACATATGGCCCCTCAGTTGGACCACTATAACCAACTTTATGGATGCATCCATAAACTAGCTGGCATCTATAACTTCATAGCTTCTCAAAGAACGAAGCCAATCAAAAGCCTATCTAAAACCGCAACCAATGCCTCAATCTTCACATGACGCTCCCTTGTAAATGAATGAACGTAAAGACATATAATATCAGGACTGAACATCCATATATACACTGCACTGCTTATAGTATGCACAACTAAAATACATGCCTGTATATAAACACATATGCACATATACAAGTGTGTGTATATATTTTAAACTACTAATGGTGTGTCCAACTCCCAGACAAAGTGCATTCTCCCGCAAAACTCTAGTAGAGATATAAATCCACGTTCCATGAATATGCAGATGTGTACAGCGAATATGAACATGTACATATAGCTAAATCAATACTACTATTTCACAACTAGAAATGTGTACCTAGATGTATTTTTCAAAGGGATAGCTGTACCTTAGCCACCACTTATTTGAGTGAACGTGCCTTCAAAGGGGCCCTAATGCTCACATATTGATTTAACCCCGGCTCATATTGAGCCTTGAGTTTAAAAATCCAACTCAATTCCACTTGTTCCAAGTCATTGAATATGTCCCCTTCCCTCTTGCTAGGTGTAACCTTCTGTAGAACCCTGAATCTAAAAGAGTGTCCCCTATTTGTCGTAATATGTTTCACTAGGGCGTTCTTTATGTCACTCTTCAAAATGTCATTGACATGTTCTTGTACCCTTTCCTTCAATGATCTCGTCGTCATCCCCACATAGAAAGCACTACACATCACACAATTGGCTAAATATATCAGATTTCTGTCCTCACATGTAGCTTTAAAATGTGGTTCAAACCTATATGGCAGAGTAGGATGTACAAACATCTGCTCCAATGTGATATATTTGCAGATGTTGCATCTCTGACAAGGAAAAGTGCCAGGAGCATCTCCCCTGTATGTCTTGGATCTGATTGTCTGACTGGGTTCTACACAGAGTAATCTCTTAAGGTTCTTGCTGTTATGATAAATATAACAGGGTACTGGGCCTACTAGCTTCATAATACGTTGGTCAGTCAATAAAATATGCCAGTTCTTGCTTATTATATCTCTGATGTGTTTGATATCGCTAGTATATCTAAGATTCAACCTCACCTTGGTGTTATCAAAATTCCTCCTATTCCCCCTCGAACCATCATATATTCTGGCATTACTTTGTTGCATACTCTGGCCAAATAAAACAGAATCTCTAATGAGTTCTGTCTTAAGTTTGTCGTAACCCCTCTCTTCAAAACATTCTAAAAGGAACTGACTCTGTTTATGCAGTTCAGACTCTGTCTTACATAACCTTCTGACCCTGGTAAACTGACTCTTCACTATGCTGTCGAACACAAATCTTGGGTGCATGCTATTGTATTGTAGCAAGCTATTTCTCCAACATTCCTTCCTGTACAGAGTGGTTTCCAAGTTCCCCTGTAGTCCTCTGTATATAGTTAGGTCCAGAAAGTCAATCCTATCTGTGGATGAATTAACTGTGAACTTCAGAAATCCTGTAGTGGATTCCATATATTCCACAAAGGTCAAAAGTTCAGCATTGCTCCCATGCCAAAACATCAGTATGTCGTCCACAAATCTTTTGTATAGACTGACCTTCTTAAAACAATCATTGTTGAACAGGAAGGTGCGTTCCCAATAGAGCATGACCAAGTTTGCGTACGTATTAGCGCAGGGGGTGCCCATGGCAACCCCCCACTGCTGTAAATAGAGCTGGTCTCTAAACTTGAAAACATTATGCGTCAACACTAATTCCAAAATGGCGCATAACAAAATCTCATCATTATTACCAAATCTCTTACTTGTATGAATAATATACCTCAATGCTTCCAGACCAAAATCATTCGGTATGGAGGTAAAAAGATTTTTCACGTCCAGGGTTACAAACATCTGAACTCTATCCAAATCTGTAGGGTATTTATCAAAGCTGTCTAACAAATCATAGGTATCCTTAAGAATAGAACTAGTTTCAGATACTAAAGGTCTCAACCTTTTCTCTAGATATGCAGATAGAGTCTCTGTAGCCCAGCCCTGCCCAACCACTATGGGTCTCATAGGTGGTGGAAAAATACCCTTGTGTATTTTGGGAAGCCCTTTGATGTAAGGTATTTTGGGCTTCTCAACAAAAAAGTATTGGTAAAGTTCATAATCAATCTGTCTGGACATAACATATTCATACAACTCTTGGTGTATATCATACACAACTTTTTCGAGCTCCATATTAGAGATCGGTTTGTAAGTGGCTGCTTCATTCAAAAGCTCTAACATGCTCTTAATATAGACTTCTGTGTCTAACAAAACTATGGCCCCTCCTTTATCTGCTGGTTTCACAACCAACTCACTCGCACGTTTCAACACATATATGCTGTCCCATTCTTTGGTACAAGTGTCAAAAAAGGGAGCACTATGCTTGTGATTGTAGAAGTATCTATACAAGTCATTCTCGCAGCTTTTCAAGAAACACTCTGCTACTGGTGATGGCGCAGGTGTAAACACGCTCTTTTTCTTGAAATTAGGTTTGTTATCAGATTCATTGTCTGTGGAGTCTAATGGGTTGCTCTGCTGATTAAAAAATAGTTTCAGAGACAAACTCCGTATGAAGAGTCTTAAGTCAGTTAACAATTCAGGCAGATTACTCACCTGAGCTGGAATATAGTTTAAGCCACGATTCAATAAAGTTTCATCTATGGAGGTCAACTTATATTTGGAAAGATTGACCGTCAAGTTCTTCAATTCTTTGCTCTCCCTCTCTGGAACTGCTGTTCTCCCGAGTATTTCCTCTTCATTCTGCCCCTGCTGTTGGACCTGCCTCTCGAAAAATGCTGCTGTTGTACAGGGAGCGGTAAAAAACGCTCTATGTTGGTTTGGGCTATTTTCGGTTTAGCCCCTGAATTATGTGAACTTGAGCGCTGAAGTGCTAGCTGGTTAGGCGGTGGCGTGTTGTCTGTCTCTGTCACAAACAGAGACGGAGCTTCCATGGAGGAAACCGGAACATCCGTTGTCGTAGCTGCTTCAGTTAAAGGGGAAATGCCAATTTGACTACTGTTGGTAACACTCACATCACGATTAGTATATGGTGTTTGGCCATTGTCTCTCCTGTTCCTAGGCCAAACAAAGACCTGGCTGTTAGTGAAATCAAAATGATCGCGTTGTAACTTGCGCATCTTGATCTGTTGCAACCTCTCTCCATATGCAGAGGTTTGATTACAGATCAGGCTTGTCAGACTGATGGAACAGTAGTTCCCGGGATCCAAGGCAGATCCTCACTTGTGGAGCAAGATAACTGTAGCTGTGCGCCACTCAGTGGGCATGAAGCCTGAGGTGAGGCTATGATTAAACATGACACTTAGGTGAGGCGCCAGTTAATTTTGTAGTTCATGTAGTACGCAGCCTGGGATGTCATCTGGTCACATGGATGCTGTATTCTTAGCTTTGGAGAGTGCGGTTTCTACCTATGTGGCCGTGATTACTGGAATTTGGCAATCTTTTGGTATTGAGATGGGCCCTTTAGGGAGTGAGAGGGGGTGACGTTGGCACTAAATCGATCTGCCAGGATATTGGCAATATCCTTGGGATCAGTATATTTAATGCCATTCTATTGTAGCTCAGAGCAGATCTGAGCATTGCCATTTAGATTCTTGACATAACTATAGAATGCCTTGTGGTTGTCTTTGGAATCTTTGGCAATTTTATTTTCGTAACTAGCTTTTGAGGATTTTATGAGTGATCTCAGCTTCTTACTGAGGCTGATGAGGGAGTTTTTTGCATCCTGGGATTTTCCTCTTTTCTGCAACAGTTTCTTCCTTCTGTTGTATAGTTTGCTTATAGCAGGGGACCACCAGATTGGCTTCCTTTTTTTTTGGAGACGAGCATCTTGGTTCTATTTGGGATGGCACAATTCATGCACGAGTGGATGTGCCTTAGTGTAGGATTCTGCAATCGAACTTCCCGATCCCATCTGCATGGGTGTCGTGAAGTTTGTCACTTCTGACTTCAGTAGCATGAAGTTGGCTTTGGAGAAGTTTTTTAAGCAGGTTTCCTTACTGGAGGGTGGGGGTGGGATGTGGATGTCAAGGGTGATTTGCTTATGGTCAGACGTGACCATTGAGGGGGTGACCACTGGTGTGGAGCATCTATCTCCCATGTTGGTAATGACCAGGTCTAGGATATTGGAGCCCCTGGTGGGACAATGAATTATTTGATCCAGGGCATTGGAATTTATGAATTCCAAGAACCGGTGGGAAAAGGAGTTGGTACCCGAGTAGTTTTCCCAGTTAATGGCAGGGTAGTTGAAATAACCCAGTATTAGGGTGTTTGGTTGTATCTTAATATTTTTCAGTATGTTTAGAAAGGTGTAGTGAGAATCTTGGGGCATGGTGGGGGATCTGTAGCAAGCTACAATTTGGATTGCAGTCTCACTTAGTGTTAGTTGCACCTTGAGAATTTCAGATGCATTGTGTTGGGCAACTAGCCTGGAGGTGTGAATATCCTTGGTGAATATGGACACTCCTCCACCTTTAGTGTTTCGGTCTTGGTTTTGTGGCTGAAAAGTGTGGTAAGAATTGTAGCCTGGTATTGCAGGGGTGCTCTCTGGAGCCTTGAACCAGGTCTCAGTTACTGCACAGATATCGATGTTCTCCATTTTTAGGAGTGCCTCGAGAGAGTGCATTTGAGGTTTAGACTTCTAGCATTGAGTAGCATTACCTTCAGATTTTGCATGCTTGTATCTGTTATGGTGGTGGTTTTATCTTTTGAACCTTGCCTAAAAAAGGCACTATAGGGATGGCAAGAGCTTTAGCCAGTAACCTGAATCCCAGGGGTGACAGGTGCAGACCATCTCTGGCAAAGCATCGTGGTTTGTCAATCATGTATTCCCAGGCAGACAAATACTGGATCCCCTTTGAATGACACCAGAAACTTAGCCAATTGTTGAAGTCAATCATTTTGTCCTTGTACTGTGGTATCATTCTGGGCGAAGGCAGGATGCTACTCAGGGTTAGGGTCATACCTGCCTGGGTCACATGATCCAAGAGCTCTTCCATGTCTTTTTTCATGTAGTCCAGGGAGGTACGTCTCAAGTCATTCACTCCAGCATGGACAATGACAGAGTCGTATTTGTACTTGTTGTGGAGTGACTTGAGTGCATGCATTATGTGGCGGATCCTGGCACCCGACAGGCAGCTAACTGTAATTTTCTCCTTGTTCAGCCTAGTGAGTGGGACATCAGTGTGCCTGGCTACAGAGTCACCTATGACTAAAGTGTTGGTTACATTGTCTTGCCTTAGGGGCTGTTGTTGGATGGCACACTGCTGTTGTGAGCTATATGTCACTTTGGTTGCGACTGGTGTTTGTTTGCGTTTCAGCTTCGGAGGTCCTTGTTGTTTGGGCAGGTTAATGTTAAGGGCCTCCACATATGTGGGTTTAGTGTTGCTATGTGTGGGTGTTGATGGTGTGGGTTTTGAAGGGCTATGAGTTGCTTGAGGTGTAATGCAGGTGTTAACCTTCTCCTCTTGACTGTCTAGCACAATCTTGGCCGGAGAGAGCTTTGCTTCCAGTTTGGCTATGTAAGTGCATCTCTCGCAGGTTGTAGTGTTGGGTGGTAGGAGGAGAGGATTATCTGTGTACAAGAGGCAGTTGCTGCATTGCCCCAGTATGCCCAGATTCACCAGGTGACCAGAGAAATCACCGGAAGCTGACCCTTGGACATGCCTGTTTAGTTGCTTTTTTGTAAAGTTTAAGAGCTGCTTTCCCTTACCTTTGCAAGGTGCTTTGCAATTGTAGGCTGTTTAGTGCCTATGATTAATTTCACCTTATTGACAAGGAGAGCTGAGTGCTTGTATCAGTTTCAGACTTCCTAGTGCTTTCCAGCAGGTTCTAGAGCAAGTGCTAGTCACAGGGGTTCAGATTTTAGTGCTACTACTGAGAAACCAGCTAGTTCTAAGGGAAAATTTGAAGAGCAGACTTTCTGGCACCTGGAATACTTTAACTGTAGCCTCACAGTGCTGCACGATGCGAAAAATGTGCAAACATATGCGTTTTTAAGCCAGAAAGTTGAAAGGGATAGAAATCAGCCCAAAAATGCTAATAACATTACAATTTCAGAGCTGAAAACCACTCCTCTAGCATTAGATAGGCAGTACAATGCTCACCAGTCCCACTGGTAGGCAGTAGGACTTCCCTCTACCACAGCAAGGTCTGGATAGCTCTGAACACAGAAAATAAAGTCCTGAGACAAGCAAAGCCTGGGATATGGACTGGCTAGGAAAGGTGGGAAACGAGCAAACGAGATAGTATTTTTTTTTTGTTGTTGAAACAGGCTAAACAATGCAATAATAATACAGTAAATAAACACAGAAAAGGGTAACACACTTGAGTGTGTAGTCCTAAACAGTAAATGCAATTAAAACTCTACAAAATTGGCAATTTAAAACTTTTTAAATGAAGCAAGGCAAGTGCACAACTGAAAAACGATTCAAGAGGCAGTAATACAGCAGAATAAGTAGCTAGTCTACATATACAGATAAGTCTATATATACAGAAAAGCAGCTAAAACACACAAACAATTCAGATGCAGTGCAACCTAGAGCATTTGAGTTGTAGCAATATTAAGGCAATTACAGTTATAATAACTGCTCTAAAATCTACTCTATATTTCCAAAATGTTTGAGAAGCACAGTCAGAACACAAGGAGATTCAGGCAAATTTTTTTTTTTTTTTTTTTTGAAAGGGAAAAAGGAGAAACAGAAGGCCTTATCCAATGTTCGCTCTGTATTAGGTAGAATGAGCTAATGCCACTAGACTGGGAGGAGTGTCACAGATCAGATTTACAGTAGGGGTGGGCAACTGCAAAGCCACCACGTATAACAGCAAGGGAGGGTGGGGACAAAAGCTATTAGCCTACAGACAGTAAGCACTACAGAAAGCCACAAAATGAGAGTTTTTAAACAGATAAAGGAGCAATGAGACTCTGCAGAATGCTTTTAACTGCAAACAAATCAGTTACCCATGCAGATTAGTTAATAGCAGTAAAATACACTAAAAGTATATGCAGCAGGCAATAAAAAGTGCTATATATAAATTGCTAGAAACAATAATAAGTATAAATAATAAAAAACAGGATACTTGTATATCTCAGCTCGAAGCTGTAGTCAACACCTCTCCTCCACTCTGCTCAGTGTGTATAGACAGAAATCCTCTCAAAGTCAGGGCTTAAATACCTGAAGATAGAACCTTAGACAACTTTCTTTCTTTTTTTTTTTTTTTTTTTTTTTTTTTTTTTTTTTTTTTTTTTACAAAAACACAAAAATACCAGCCCCCACTAGCCAGCAACCAATTAACACAATCTAGCCAAGGTAAAGAAAGGCTTCTGCTAATTCAAGATGGCCTGTTCATGTGCTTTGAACAATCACTGTAGAAACAAACAAGCCAGAGCCAGCAAATCTGAACTAGGACAGTACTAAAGCTATTAGCCTACAGACAGTAAGCACTACAGAAAGCCAAAACTTAGAGTTTTTAAACAGATAAAGGAGCAATGAGACTCTGCAGAATGCTTTTAACTGCAAACAAATCAGTTACCTGAGCAGATTAGTTAATAGCAGTAAAATACACTAAAAACTATGCAGCAGGCAATAAAAAGTGCTATATATAAATTGCTAGAAACAATAATTAGTATAAATAATCCAAAAAAACAGGATACTTATATATCTCATCTCGGAGTTGTAGTCAACACCTCTCCTCCACTCTGCTCAGTGTATATAGACCTTTGATATTTGACCAAGACACTGGTATCATGTCACTATTCTCCTACAGCCTAATGTTCCGTATATATTTAATTGCTAAATCTTATTTTTCAGATTAGTGAGAAGCAGCGTTCTCTTTATGAAGCCCTTGAACGTCAGCAGAAGTACCAAGATTCCCTTCAGTCTATTTCGACAAAGATGGAGTCTGCAGAGATGAAACTTAATGAGACTCTGGAGCCCAGCAAGAGTCCAGAAAGCCAAATGGCAGAACACCAGGTAATAATCTGGTACCTTGTATTAACAAATTGCAGCATATATTATGTCATACTCACAAAGTCATTCAGTGCCTCATTTGTTGGACTTTGTCATTCCATAACATTTGTAATTGTTACTGGTGTAAATGGCTATTTTGATTAATAATGAGTGGATGTACTCTGAACCTGAGGAACTCAGATGAGTTGCAGGCAAAAATCTCCACTTTTGCATCTGATGAAATTAACTTTAGCTCCAAGCTCCAATGTACATATCTCTCAGTAGTGCATACTTAGGTGTTAAGATTAAATCCCTCCTCTGGGTCAGAATGTTTGGATAGCTGGATATACTTGATTAGCACTTGAATTTGGCATAGTTGTTGGGCAGAGAACTGTAAGGGATCAACTGCTTAAAGGCAAACATAAAGTCATCTGAAGAAGAAAAGAAGAGAGCAAGTTTATTAAGACATGCAAACAAAGTTGAAGCTTTTTTTAATCAATGAGGCATGTTGCTGTTCAGGAATAATGTTAACCATAAAACTATACGGAGAGACAAAGGAATTTTGGTGGGTTACTGTAATATAAAGCCCATGAAGTACATGAAATAAGAATACTGAAAGATTTGAAAACAAATGTATGAGGCTGGCAAAAAAATGGAGAGCAGGAGTATTGGAGAGTTTCATGTATTCCAGTGGTAAATTAATAGGTACCAGTGTAAAGAGTATGGATGTAGAGGAGAAAATGTGTAGGCAATAGCTGAGGCAGGGCTTGAGCAAAATGTGAGGATGTTAAAAAGGGAGGGACAGGCTTGGCCTAGTTCCTGCAAGTGAAGTTGAGGTTAGTGAGTTACATAGGTTCATAGGTTCATAGGTTGGTACTGAGCTATCTACTCGAAGGCATATATTAGCCCAGCCACGTTGTGAGGTATTCACCGCCCCTTTAGTAGTTCCCTAGACCCTTTTACTAGCAGCTAGTACCCTTGGCCCCTATCTAGTAGTGCTGTTGGTGTGATCCTGGTGTTAACTTTCTGTTACCCATCCACTCATCAAGGTTCCTCTTGAAGAGGGATAGTGAGGGGCTCTGTCTTATGTAGATCGAGACCCTGTTCCATACTAAGGGAAGTCTCTGCGAAGGGAATCTATCCTTCCAGCATGTTCTATTCATTGTTGTGTTAAGGTTTATATCCCTAGAGCGTGTAGCTCGAGTAGATTTAGTTTTGCTAAGATGGAGCATGTTCAACAATTCTGGGTTGGACATGGCTCTGTACATTAGACAGAGATTGCCTCTGAGGAAGTGGTATGCAACAGAGAGCAGTCTTAGCTTTTTCAATCGTGCTGCATAGGGCAACTGTTTGAGGCCAGTAATCCTCTTGGTTAGGTACCTCTGTGGTCTCTCCAGCTGCTGGAGATGCCTAGCCAGGTACATACCAATTGGTGCATTGTACTCAATAATGGGTCTGATGAGGGAAGAGTAGAGGGGCACCATTACATCCTTAGATCTTGATGCGAACCCTTTCATGATCAGATGGGTCACATAGAAGGATTTTCTAATCACTTTGGCAACATGGTTATCAAAGGAAAGCTGGCTATCTACTTGGGTCCCTAGATCCCTTATTTCTTCTTCAGATTTCAGGGGATTACCTCCTATGTTGTAGTTTGTGGGTACTCTGTTTTTTCCAAAGGGGATTACTACGCATTTTTTTGCATTTAGCTTGAGACCATGGCTTTGACACCATGCATCAGTCTCATTTAGGCCCTTCTGGAGGATCTCCATGTCGGCTGGAGACTCTATTATAGCACCCAGTTTGCAGTCGTCTGCAAACTTAGTCAGCCACAGCCCTTCCGTGCTTGCCTGTACTTCTGAGAAGTATATGCCAAATAGGAGGGGCCCCAGGGCAGAACCCTGAGGCACACCACTTGTTACTGGTCTGGATTCGGACATAGATCCTGCTACTCTTACTTTATGGGATCTGTCTGAGAGCCAGTTTGCGATCCATCTTGTGACGTAAGGGTTTATGCCCAGGCTGGTGAGCTTATCAATAATACCCGAATGGGGAATGGTGTCAAATGCTTTAGCAAGGTCAAGGTAAGCCGTGTGTACCTCCTTTCTCTTATCTATAGCCTGAGTAACTGTCTCAAAGAAATCCACCAGGTTCAGGAGGCATGATCTGCCCTTGATGAAGCCGAACTGTGTGGGGTCCAGCGACTGGAGGTTCCCAATCTCTCCATTTATGAGTTCCATAATGATTCGCTCCATAGCCTTACAGATCAGACTGGTCAGGCTTATTAGTCGGTAGTTCCCAGGGTCAGTTGTGGCCCCACCCTTGTGTAGCGGGACCACCGTTGCCGTGCACAATTCTCTGGCCACATATCATGTCATGGTACTAATCAGTAACAGTGGTTATGCCATGGCACTGTTTCTCATCCTTAAAGCAGAACTGGCAAAAACTCAGGTTTAGGACTGTATAAAGGTTATTTTTTTTTCTTCTGAAAAATCATTAAGTGCACTGTTGTTGAAAGCTGGTTATATACTAAGGTCCAGGTCAGTGAAGATGGGGAGTAAGGACGTGTTTTCCTACCCCAGAGGTTCAGTAACCTCAGTTTTAGTATAGTTAGAGTCACAGGACTGTGTGTGTGAGGCGGAGCACAATCATATCCCCAAGCAAAACACTTATTTCCATGTTTTTGTTTAAACAGATCTTTTGGCATTGTCAGTGTTATTTCTGTGATGTTTTGGATTGAGATGATGTTCTATGTGTTTCACTGTTGCAGTCATCACATTTGGGTTATCCCTGCCAGGGTAGCTCTCGGCCGGCCCGAATACCAGAGACATAGTGTTTCTGCGTTGGTTGCTGTCGCTTGAGGACTGATGTCAGGTCATCAGTGATATAAAGTAAGGCATCCAATGCCATTACACCATCTTTCTTGCCGTGGAGCCCAAAGCAGGAGCAGTTCACATGAGTGCTGGCTGGCCGCTACCTGAGTTTTGCTTCCGAATTGAAATTGAAGTCTTCTAAAGCTAAGTACCCCGTTGGGGATCATTTTTTCTTGCACTAACTGATGTCAGAAAAAGTTAATAATTATCTTGCCTGTTGAAAGCAAATACCACACCTAGACTTCAACTCTTACTGCGTCACTTGTCTAGGCCCAGACCACGATGTCTCCTCTTATCACTTCTATGCTTTGTTTAACACCAGAACTATCCATCGTTGGGCCCTTGTTGTAGCCAGATATTTTCATTTACAGTCGTTGAATTCCGATATGGCTTTGGTAAGCCATCCGACAACAGATCTTCTGAAAAAAACGTAAAGATAAAGACAGAGACAGACCACACAGGTCCAAACCTTCCAACAATGCTTCTGTTAAGCTAGTAGTCAGTACTCCGTTACTCAGTGAGGCACTTTTGCAGCCCCTGATGCCCGCTTCAGTTGATTCACAGGCTGGTACCAAGACCCTTTTGGAGTCTGGTATGTCGCAAAACTCTTCTTTGTCTAAGGATCCTGCTGTCGTCTCTACCTTGGATGGGTCTGGAGCCGCTGAGCAGGTACCGGCTTCCGAGGAGGTCCTTCACCCCACCAAATCTCGACACAAAGCAACGTCTACTTTTGCAACTACCTTTCTTTCGAAAACAACCGAGTTCCTTAGACCCAGGGTTCGAACTACACCCAAGAAACCGACTACCCACTCTCAGGCGCCTGCTACCTTGCCTCAGTCTCAAATGCTTAAAATGGCAGAAGACCTTATCATGCTGATCAGGGGAAGCCAAGGTACTCCTCAAAAAGAAAATGAGATCTGTCCCCAGCAGTTTTGTCTGAACAAGAGTCAGATGAATCTGATGCATCTGATTATGAAGACATGCAGCCTCTCTCCACTTATGAGGATTCTGATGCAGAGGAATCCATTCCTTCAGCCTCTCCCCCAGAGGATTTTTCCTTTGGGGAAAACCTGCATACTTTAAGGGAGTGTTTCCAATGGGAGAGTCAGGACTACTCTCAGTTTAAAAAGAGACTCAGGGAATTCCTAGATCTTCCGCAACACAGAACCTTGGCCAACCCCCCAGTCCTGGATGTGGTGGATGATGTTTTCCTTGAATCCAGCTTGACTCCTGATGCCTTACCTCCTGCTCCCAGAAAACCAGACAGGTACTACAGAGTCCCTGACTCACACAAATATCTTTTTTAAAAATCCAACAGCTGACCCTGAGGTCATTTCTCAAGGGCCTAAAGAGATTAAAGCAACCTCTGCTAAGAATCCCACCCCCTCTGACAGGGATTCCCAAGCATTGGACAGATGGGGTAAAAAAGTATACACCTTAGCTACTCTTGCTATCAGGGCACTAAATTGTCAGTTCCATATGCTTAAATATCAGTAACATACATTGGAACTCCTTAAACAAAAAATGTCCTCCTTTCTTGCTTGGGCAGAATTTAAAGATTTACAAGACTTAATGCATTCTGCAAGTCAAGTAACTAAACACACTTTGCACTGTGGTTTTGATGCCCTAGGAGCTTCTTGCAGGGCAGCAGTCACTGGATCTGTCATTAGAAGACATGCATGGCTTAAGTAACAACCCCTGCCAGTCCATGTCAAATCTAAATTGTTGGATGCACCCCTGCACAAAGATAACTTATTTGGCACTAAGGCAGAAGAGGTCTTAAAAAAGATGGAAGAAAAAGCAAAATCTATGCAAACAGTTAAATATTTCTTACAGGCCCAGCCCCCTAGGTTCAGCAGGCATTTTTCCTCCAAGCACTGGTCCTTTTCTGCTCTGAGTAAACAGGTCTAGCCTAGGCCCAGTGGAAACGGACCCCTCAGACAGCAGCCCCAGGGAATGCAGAGATCTAAGCAGTGGACTACCTCCACTTCAAAACTATGGTAAGAACTCACAATGACTTACCTCCTCCCGACCTCCCCTCTGCCCACTTTCACTTACCCCTAGGAGGAAAGCTCTCCTTTCACTCAAGCATCTGGGCCATCATTACCAAGGACCAATTGTTCTGAACATTGTGTCTCAGGGATACAAATTCTCCTTTCACACCCTTCCAACCCCAAAAGGGTTCCCAGATATACCACCAAATCAGTGGGCAGAGGCTCAAAAGCAAATCCATTCTCTGTTCTCTTTGAGGGCAGTAGAGCACGTTCCTGCAGAACAGATAGGCCAAGGCTTCTACTCCAGACTTTTTCTGGTACCCAGAAAAAAGAGCACCTGGCACCCCAATCTCGATCTATCCATTCTAGGTACCTTCCCTGTGATCCCAAAATTCAAAATGCTCACCCTCCAGCAGCTGCTACCCATGCTGTCTAAGGACGCTTGGCTAGCCATAAAATACCTCTAATGACAATAGTCTCTGTGAAGGCCTGGGAGCTGAAGCGCTAAGTGCAATAAATATATTTTCTACCAGCGTGGCTGTTGTCTCTAGTGGTATTTTCTGTCTTTCTTATTTGGTGGTATTTGTGTTTATGCTTGGCTAGCCACCCTGGATCTAAAAGAGGCATACCTTCACATTCCTGTCAGGGAATCATGCAGAAAATATCTCCTTTTCGGGGCAGGATCTCAACACTTTCAGTTCTCTGCACTTCCCTTTGGCTTATCTACTGCTCCCAGAGTTTTCACAAAATGCCTGGCTCCGACCATTGCTTTTTGCAGACAAAGAAATATTCAAATTTACCCCTACTTAGATGACTGCCTTATTCAGGCAGACAGCCAGGAAAAGCTGCTCAAATACCTGGCCTTTGTAAAGAGCCTACTAACCTCCCTAAGGTACACAGTCAACGAAAAGAGGTGCTCACCAAAAGGATAATCTTCCTGGGAGCAAGTCTGGACACAGCATGCCAGATTGCATACCTTACACCAGAAAAACAAATTTTCCTGTCAGCCTACTTCTCTCAACTGGCCACCAGGCCCCAGCTTTTTGCAAGGAAAATCCTGCAAGCCCTGGGGTTCATGGCATCTTGCATACTCCTCATTCCATATGCCAGACTGCATATGAGGAAACTTCAGTGGTACCTAAAGAGCCTTTGGTGTCAATACTCTCAAGATCTGAAAACTCTTCTACCTATAATTCCTTGCCTCAGAAAGGAATTTCTTTGGTGGGCAACAACATGCTGCCACAACAAGGGACTGCCCTTCTCCCCACACCCCGCCACCCAGACCCTCAACACAGACTCCTCAGACTATGCTTGTGGTGCACACCTGGACGGCAGGTGCATACAGGGCCAATGGAGCCCACAGCAAATCCCCCTGCACATCAGTCAAAAAGAGATGATAGCTGTGCAGCAGGCCTTGATAGCTTTCAAACCCCTTCTCTCTCCAGGGGTTCTTCTGATCAAAACAGACAACACCACTGTGATGTGGTACATCAACAAGCAGGGAGGAACTCACTCCTACCCTCTATGCAGGCTGGCCATGACCCTTTGGCTCACAGCCTCTTCCATGCATCTACACCTGTTAGCACAATACCTACCAGGCTCTCTCAACTCCCTGGCAGACCAATTAAGCAGAAAACTTTTGGACCTACATGAGTGGCAGCTCAACAGAAGTACCTTCTTCCTAATAACTCAGAAATGGGGAATCCCGAAGGTCGACCTCTTTGCCTCCTACACCAACCATCAGCTCAGCAAATTTGGCACTAGAGAACATCACTGCATGGCTTGGAGTATGGATGCCCTGTCTTTCCCCTGGGTCAACCTCTCGGTCTATGCCTTTCCTCCCCTACCTCTCATCTGCAGGGTACTGCTCAAAATCAGGGAGCAAAAACAAGGACCATTCTTATAGCTCCAGATTAGCCCCAACAACACTGGTACCCCTTGCTGCGCAGCCTGTCCCTGCTGCCTCCATGGCATTTTCCTCAGATTCTAAACCTCCTAACCTAGAGGGAGGGGGAATTCATGCACCCCCAATTGCAGATGCTCAGTTTGGTAGCTTGGCTTATTTCCTAACCCCGAACCAATCTGCCATCGTCAGTAAACAGGTTCTGGATATTGTCCATGAGGCCAGATGCCCTAGCACCAGAAAGTCGTATGCAGATAAATGGAAAAGGTTCTGCACCTGGATCCAGGCTAAGGGGGCCAATATGGCCCAGCTCTCCATCCCTCTCATCCTGGATTACTTAGCTGACCTACTACACAGTGGTCTCTCTTTCGCCTCTATAAAAATTCATGCCTCTGCTATTTCTGCTCATTTTCCCACTGAACAGCCCCTTTTCTCACACCCTTTGATCAAACAGTTCCTCACAGGGGCTAGCAACTTGAGACCCCCCAGAAGGGCACCAACACCAGCTTGGGACATTAACTTTGTCTTGGAAAAGCTCACCTTGCCTCATTTTGTACCAGCTTCTTCTGCAGAGCTAAATTTTCTCTCCTCGAAGACAGCTTTCCTTCTGGCCATCATTTCAGCCAGAAGAGTCTCTGAGCTGCAAGCACTCATAGCTGTGCAACCCTTCATCATCTTCCATACAAACTGGGTATCCCTCAGAATTAACCCATCCTTCATGGCCACGGTGGTGTCCAGTGTGGGTCTCAACCAATCCATTCATTTGCCCACCTTCTTTCCTAATCCCTAGAACAAGGGGAAAGGATTCTTCACTCTCTAGATGTGCACAGATAGCTCAGATACTATCTAGACAGGACTAACTCCTTCAGAAAGTCTGATCAATTGCTGGTTAGCTTTGCTACAGGGGCAGAAGGCAAAGACATCTCCAAGCAAACCATTTCCAAATGGATTGCACACTGCATCCATTTCTGCTACACACACTATGGTAAGCCTCTCACCAAGGGGGGTCATGACACACTCCACCAGAGCAGCCACCACCTCTGCAGCTTTCCTCAGAGGAGTCCCCACTGGGGACATCCTGGAGGCTGCCACCTGGACATCTGTTCACACTTTTACCAAGCATTACCACATGCCTCTCTTCTCCAAATCCACGGCAGGATTTGCCTCTGCAGTCTTGCAGGGCATCCTAGCCAGCCCCTAGCTTCTTTGACTGCCTCCACCCATTTCCTCAGCTTTGTGAATCTACCGAAATGTGATGACTGCAACAGTGAAACACAAGGAACATAGTACAGTTGTGTACACTTACCATAAATGTAGATGTTCGAGTGTCTTCACTGTTGCAGTCCTGGTTTCCCTCTCTCCATCCCCCTTTCTCTTTTTGTTACTATTCTTCCTTGTTGTTCTCCTTTCCTTACAAGGGACATATTGGTATTTATTTTCCACTGGTGGAGTTCTTCCACCAGAACCTGGCCTCCTACCTTGGGGGCTCCTGACAGGTTAGGGCAAGAAAAACTGATGTAATGGCATCAGCTGCCTTACTTTATACCACTGACGACCTGACGTCAGTCCTCAAGTGGCAGCAACCAATGCAGAAATACTAAGTCTCTGGTATTCAGGCCGGCCAAGAGCTACCCTAGCAGGGATAACCCAAATTTGATAACTGCAACAGTAAATACACTCGAACATCTATGTTTATGGTAATTGTACACAACTGTACTTTTGTGTGCTTCTTGCTATCTCAAAAATCCCTCTTTTAAACATTTGACACATGTCTGTGACTGAATGGTAACCAGTAAAAGTCAAAGGTCAGCAGTGGATGTGTTAACATGCTTGTGTGTCAGAAATTCCTTTATAACAGTACTATGAGGGTGGTATGACTGATTTTATACAAGAGCACTTGACCTGAGCTGATAAGGTGGAGGGAAAAACTACCTGACAGGTACCTGTCAGTCCTCAAGTGGCAGCAACCAATGCAGAAATACTAAGTCTCTGGTATTCAGGCCGGCCAAGAGCTACCCTGGCAGGGATAACCCAAATTTGATAACTGCAACAGTAAATACACTTGAACATCTATGTTTATGGTAATTGTACACAACTGTACTTTTGTGTGCTTCTTGCTATCTCAAAAATCCCTCTTTTAAACATTTGACACATGTCTGTGACTGAATGGTAACCAGTAAAAGTCAAAGGTCAGCAGTGGATGTGTTAACATGCTTGTGTGTCAGAAATTCCTTTATAACAGTACTATGAGGGTGGTATGACTGATTTTATACAAGAGCACTTGACCTGAGCTGATAAGGTGGAGGGAAAAACTACCTGACAGGTACCTGTCAGTCCTCAAGTGGCAGCAACCAATGCAGAAATACTAAGTCTCTGGTATTCAGGCCGGCCAAGAGCTACCCTAGCAGGGATAACCCAAATTTGATAACTGCAACAGTAAATACACTCGAACATCTATGTTTATGGTAATTGTACACAACTGTACTTTTGTGTGCTTCTTGCTATCTCAAAAATCCCTCTTTTAAACATTTGACACATGTCTGTGACTGAATGGTAACCAGTAAAAGTCAAAGGTCAGCAGTGGATGTGTTAACATGCTTGTGTGTCAGAAATTCCTTTATAACAGTACTATGAGGGTGGTATGACTGATTTTATACAAGAGCACTTGACCTGAGCTGATAAGGTGGAGGGAAAAACTACCTGACAGGTAGAAAACAAAGTTGATGGTTAGGGCCATATTGTCAGGTGAGAAGTCAGTAGTGAGTCAGGCTGATATTGAAACTGTTGTGTCTTGTGTATTTATATCCATTGCCATTAGAGGAATTTATCTGATTGCTGATTGTACCAAAAATGGCCTTGGTAGTCACAAAAAGGGAGTGCTCCTTTTTCAGTTAGACCTGGTATAAAGTTGGCACAGTAGCCATGTAGTTAGTAAACCACAGTAAATGTAAAAAAGAACAAGATTATACACTTTTTGGGGACAAAATCTTGATATAACATATTGACCAGAGGATATAGCTGCAAAACACTGTAGGGGATAATCATGAGATAAAGTATGAGCTTGGTGTGATGAAGAATGGTAAAATGAAGGATGTATGAGTAGAGTAAAGGGTGGGTGAGGCATAGACAGGGGCCATTCATCTATATTACAACACAATAGTAAGGTCACACCTTCACTGCTCTGTGCAGCTTTAGGGGCTTTACAGAAAAAGCCATCAAGCTGGTGGAAGGTGCACAATGGAATGGCCAGCAAGATGAATGACTGGGACGAGGTGGTGTTCAAATATGAAAAATGCTAAAGAATGGCATTACTATTTATGTCATGGTGTTCTGGTTAGATTGTAAAGGGTCAGCATTTTACTAGCACAGATGCACCAAATATTCTAGATAAAAACACATAAATGAAAGTCAGTGGTAAAAAGTATGCCTGTAGAGAAGATAACTGCATTGAGACTGATGTATGTGTGCCATATTACTGTGTATTTAATTAAAGGCTTGTAATTTAACTATAGGTGTTGCATCTTTAATTTTCATATTTAGTATTTTATAGTGTAATAATGTGAGGCAGGCACCATAACAAGAGTTTGGAGCACAAATCAAATATTTCTGGCCCCTGTTATGTGTGTTGGGTGGGGGGCAATAACAGTGCTGCAGTTAGTGTACATTTCCAAAGATCTTCCCTAGACTGTTGTTTCAAAGGCACTGTGTATGCAGACTTGGAAGTAAGTGAAAGGGACCATTACCTTATGAATTAATGCATTGCCAGGGGTTATATGTGCATAGAAATAAGCTGTAAGAAAAGAGGTACATTAAGAAGGTTTTTTTTCCTACAGTCTGGTGGGAGCAGAGGGCTGGTTCAGCCCATCTGAGTGGGAACTGCTGGTGGAAGGCTTATTGTGTGTTTATGTGATTGGCCTGAGGGCTTAGCTGTGTAAAAGTCTTTCATCTTGCTATTATAAAAGGCTCATACATTGTATATAAGCAAACCTCTCCAGTTTAAAATCCTCTATAGGAAACACTCTCTATAGTCTCCCACTGTTCGTAGCTGCTCAAATTGCTGCCAGTTTGTAGAGAGGGCAACACCACTGCAAGCTATTTAATAGTATGCTACTAAACTCTCCTCTACTCCTTCCCATCTAATAAGGATCTGGTATAATGGATAGGCTCTTCCCTGTCATCTCTGTTCTGGCCTGATGGATATGGGCATCCTGAGGCAGTGTAGTAGCTACCTCATGTTCACTGGCAGCTATTTAATTTTAGAACATAGAAACACAGTGTGTGTGAGAGATATAGATACACAATGTCATTGGAGGCAAAGCTCTCACATACACACATGAAAAATGCAAACTAGGTTGCCAGTGTTACACCCAAAACATTCACTACAAACACTAAGGAACAAACACATACACCTACATATGTGTAGGTACTCACTTGTAATCTACCAAAACCCTCCAAAACCTCCTAAAAGCATCTCCCAATGTCCCTGTGCACATTAAAAAAGACAGCACCTCACACAACATGTATCTCTGAAAATCATAGTACGGCATTTCCAAGCCCATAAGGCAACACACCACACAGCCAAACATTCTAGTTATTGGGATTCCATTGTAAGACAGGCTAAACAAGGAGAAGATCACACACAAATTAGAGGGAGTGTCAAATCTTCCAAAGCACATTATGAGGCAAAGATAGCCTCCCAGGTGAAAGATAACCATAAGGCTTTTTTTAATTATACTCATAACCTCAAAGGAACTGCTCAATGATGTGCTGAGTTAATCATGAATGGCAACTCTTACACTGAACCTGAAACTGTAGCAAACCTACTGGCTAAGTTCAGTTCAAACTTCTCCTGTCCATCACTTCCTACCACACCCAAAGAAATACCCGCAACCATCCCCCTACCAGTCATTATGAGGGAACAGGTCCTTACTTTGCTCTCTAAAGCCAAAAACACAGCCTCCATGGGTCACAATAACATTCCAGGATGCTTCTTAACTAGTTTAAGACAGAATCTATGAGGGCCCTAGAAACACTCTTTAACCACAGCCTCTGGATGGACTTTGTCCCAGAGGAATGGAGGACTGCAACAGTCATCCCTCTGCACAAGGGAGGGGGGGGGGCATCAACTGACTCAGGAATCTACAGACCCATAAGCTTGACCAGTCTTATCTGGAAAGCCATGGAGAGAATTATCATGGACCTGATCAATAACAACACAGGAGCTCTCCAAACACTGGACCAGATCCAATTTGGCTTTGTCAAAAAGGAAGTCTTCCCTGCTGAATCTGCTGGACTTCTTTGAGAAAGTCACCAGGACCTTGGATAAAGGTAAAGTGGTACACACTGCTTATCTAGACCTGGCTATAGCTTTTAACACAATCCCCACTTTGGGATCATAGATAAACTTGCTGAGTTAGGCATAAACCACTACATTGTCAAATGGATAGCAATCAGGCTGTCTGACAGGCCATGTTGTCTGGATAGCTGAATCCACCTCTGATAAGAAACCTGTTATTAGCAGTGTGCCACAGGGCTCAGTGTTGGGACTGCTCCTGTTTGGTATATACTCTGAAACAGAGGCCAATGTTGGGGACCTCTGGCTTACTAAGTTCCCTGATGACTGTAAGCTGGGAGCAATCACTGAATCTGCAAAAGATGTTGACATCTTACAAACAGGCCTAAAAATGACTGGTGCCAAAATCATGGTCTAAGACTAAATGCTAAAAAATGCATAACCATACTCTTTGGAAAATCTGATACCCCTGCAAATTATAACATTAATAGCACGCCCCTAAAAGCAGACCCAGGGTGAGTGACCTAGGAACATAGATAGATGCTAACCTAAACTTTGACCACTAGATAGCTATGGTAGTGAAGAAATCCTTCTGTCTTCTAAGTAAAGGCATGACATCAAGATCAAAGGAAGTGCCATTGTACTCTACCCTTATCAGGCCCATAATCAAGTGCAGTGCGCCCTCCAGCATTTATCTCACCAGGCACTACCAGTTGGAGCAGCCCCAGAGGCTTCTCATTAAAAAAATGCAAAGCGTAAGGCATGGACCTGAACCTTATTTGTGACAGGTTTTCTAACAGAACTTGCTGGAGAGACAGATTCATATCCCAAAGATCACCTTGTCTATGGAATAAGTTCCCATCTTTGTGAAGCAAAGTTTGTCCCTCACTCTCTTCAAAAAGAATGTGGTTAAATGCAAGGGGAACTGTAAATTCACTCCCAGGGTACTGCCCTTGTCCCTTATGGACAGATGCGGTCTGTAAAATGACAGGGCTCCAAAACCCAAAAACCCACTACCCTGATACTACCCCATCCCATATTTGGGGAAATTAAGATATAATACTCTCATATCCTGGGTATTATTGGCTAGGCTTGTAAATGCCCTTGTACCAATAGCCTTCTAATCACCTATGAACCTATGAATGGCAAAGAAAAGGGGTAACATTTATCTTAACTTGAAGAAATAACATTTTATAAGGAAAAAGGTAAGGCCATAAAATGACCTACCAAAATAATGATGGCCTATTAACCAACAAGGAGTTTCAGAGGAGCTTTGCACGAGAGAAAAGGTGGGGTAGCAGCATTTCTATAAAAGGGAAGACTTAATGTTCCATAGGGCATCTTCTCTTATTTAAATTTTCATATCCCTACTGCTAATTCTTTGGTTCTACACTTGCCTATGAATGTTGTTTACTTTCTATTTTATGTCAATTAAAAAAATAAAGTATTCCAAGAATATCATCATATGTAGCATGTTATGTATTTTTAACTGGTTTGGGATTTCTGAAGCTTAAAGAGACTTAGATGAAATGTAAAGTTTACATGGTCAAAATGGTGGTGAAAACATGTTGGTTCTAAATGGCATGGAGAAGCACTGTTCCACTTTAAGGAGCAAGGATTACCTGGAACCTGAACTTCACTTTAAAACAGATGTGCCTTCCTTTTCTCATATTTTACCTTATATTATTATCTTTAAAATGTCCATTATGTGTTGCATGATTAATAACAAACCAGTAATATAACTTAACCTAGTGTGACTTGTTCAATCCCATAAAGGAGCATCAACTGAACTTAAAGAGTTTCACTATTCTTGGTTTAGTATCAAAAAACTCGAACTTGTATAACTTTATAATACTGTTTTAGGCCCTGTTAGATGAAATTATGAGCCTGCAAGAAGAAATTAATGAGCTGCAGACACGCTTTGCTGAAGACTTACTGTCAGACACTGGAGACACTGACACAGTTGGACAAGTAGCAATGCATTCCACACTGACTGTCTTGGCAGAGAGAATGGCCACCATCAGGATGAAGGCATCTGGAAAGAAGCAACTGCTGGAGGTTTGAGTTTTTATTGCTAAATTATCATTTTAAAAGAGAATTGTAATTCACTCATGCAAAAAATGCAATGGTGTAATGCATAGGTATATTTTGTAGTTATCTGTTATGTCTGTTTCTCTGGTAGTGTTGTAATGCATCAACGTAACCTGTTGCAACTGATTTCTTTTAATGTCTTCTTCACCACTGA
Source organism: Protopterus annectens (assembly GCF_019279795.1). Taxonomy (NCBI): domain Eukaryota; kingdom Metazoa; phylum Chordata; order Ceratodontiformes; family Protopteridae; genus Protopterus; species Protopterus annectens. The sequence continues at coordinate 124,271,298 of NC_056725.1, read as the reverse complement.
TCAAATATCCTGGGCAGAATGAGCATTAATTCAGATATGTGACTTAGTACTGAAGGCAGGCCATGAGCAAGATGTAGAACCTTAACAGCAGATTGTTTTACAGTACTGAATCACTGTATATAACACATATGTTATACCTAGAACCTGTTGTCACTGGGATATTTGCCAATGCCATTAGAAGTTCCCCTCATTGTTTACTTTCACACATCCAGGCTTTACCCTCCATGCTTCTTAATAACACTGTAATGTTATTCCTGTACAGAACTGAACTCTGCTGCTTTGTTGTGAATCTCTTATATAATGTAAGTGATTATAGCCAGGCCTCCAATCATAAGCAAGATGTAATATTTTTGAGAAATAAATCTCAAGAAATTCATATGTAGGCAGGAGTGGTTCGGCCTGAGCAGTGCATCTTGATATCAGTTTCGGGAAAGTGTGATAACCTGGTTATAATCAGAAAAATCGTATAATTCTTTGTAGTACGTGGACACAATGTACTACCAGTTGCAGAGAGGGAGAAAAAAGTGCAGGATGCCAACTAAGTGAGCTACAGCATTGAAAGAATAACACATTTAGAACTACCTCATAGACAGTGAACAAAAGCAAAGTATATCTCTGATCCTCTAACATCTTTAAAAAGTGTAATGGACTTTGTCCTCACACTCACCCATGAATATTTGACAACATGAAATGGATTACAGCTTTTAAAACTTCTTTAGTTTCCTGTAATAGTTCTGTAGTATCTGCTGTTTTTCATAATAGCTCAGAAAGATTAATAACAGTATTTGCTATGAACCTTTTTTTTACATTAGAAAAGTATTAAACAAGATTGTCTTTTTCTCACCTTTGGAGAGTACTCATGACACTCCACATATGGCATATATATAACATTCTGTGTTCTTTTTTATAAGAATGTTTTTATTAATTTAACATATTTACAATATATACATTGAAAGGAAGAAATTCAGCATCATATATTGTTATTCACTAATAGGAATACATTGAATCATCAAGGTAATCTTGTACAATTAAGACATTAAAGAGTCCTGCTATTTCAGTAGCAATGTTTCAAGGTTATACCAACCACTAAAAGTCTTGTTATGATTTATAGATTTTATTCTGATTACTTCTTTTTCAGTTTTACATTTTAAAACTTTTTTGAAAATAGGAAATGAGTCGGATGTCCAATTTTTTGTAATAACTTTTCTAGCAACAACAAAGAGAGTCCAAAATGTTTTTCTCTGTTTGGTTTTACAGCTACAGGAAGTGGAACATTTGTTAGTATTACTGATCTACTGAAAGAGCTATTATCAGACCATACCTCTTAAAATATATTTATCTCTTCCCAATATGCATTTCATTTTTCACAACCCATAAATGAGTATGCAGTTAGCTTTTACATCTTTACTACATCTTCAACAAACTGAAGAAGTTATTTTACTAAACTTAGAGATTTTATAGAGAGTAACACACATTTTATGTATATATTTCCACATAAAAATTTTCCAGTATAAACTTGAAGAAGTTTAACGAACTGATTGAAGTAAAAAAGTTTTATTCTTACCATCTATTGAGTCACTCATCCCACTACTATCTGAAATGTTCCAGAATTTTGCATTAAAGTTATTATTATTATTTAAAATGAACTTATATAACTTGGACATGCTTCCTTTGCATGTCAGTCTATATTCAATGATTGCATTCATATATTAATATAATGGGGAAATAGTGTTCTGCTCCTCTTCACTCATTTTATCTACAAATTCATTTAATTTCTTACTGATTAACTGGTGTGATGATTCATCCAATTTATAGTCTTTCATTAAACATTCTGGTGACTTAGTGTTTTCTTGTTCAAAGCAATCAGGCCATAATACTAATCCATTCATTTTAACAAATTCATTTTAACACTTTTCAGAGTTTCCTTAAATCTAGAGGAATGTGCAATGGGAAAGCACAAACATTTCCACTCTGATATTAGTGAAGTTGTTAAAACATACTAAACTGTTTTAAGAATCGGTTTCATATATGCAGAGTCTAAAGACTGAAATGAACTTCCTTCTAAGGTAAATTTTTTTAGCGAGATGAAAGTATTGTTACATATTTCTAATTTATCAGATTTAATAAACGTATAAGAGTTTAGTATAATCTGCTCCTGAATGGGTTTCTATTGACTAGTGCAAGTTGAGTCTATCCAGAGTATAATAAACTTAAAATTTACAGGAATAGAATAAGAGTCTATATCTGGGAAGCTAATGCCACCATACTCCTGTAATGTTATATGATTTCTATGAGCAATTTTTGGCTTTTTACAATACCATAAGAATGAACTAAATATTTTTTCCATTTTCTGTATCAGGTATGACAGCTATTGAATGCAATATATCTATCTATATATCTATATCTATATATCTATCTATATATCTATATCTATATATACCTATATATATATATATATATATATATATATATATATATATATATATATATGTATACACACAAATAGCATTTTAATAAGTACTTACCTATCCTAAAAAGTAAAAAAACACATCAATTAATTTTAGTAAGTAACACTTCTTATACACATATTGATAGACTTTTATTCTTAAATATTTTAATTTCATTCCCAATTATATTTGTACTTATCTTTAACCGTACTATCTAGTAATTGATTTAACACTAAAGTTTCAGTTACATTATTATTAAATTTCAGTAGTGATACTTCTGGAAACTTTTCAATTTTGTCATTTATTTCTTTGAATAATTTATATATCCTACAGTTAGTAAAATATGATCTGCAAAAGAGGTATTTTAAATTGAAAATCTGTTTTAATTAAGAATCCATCAGATTTTTTCATTGCTTCTTATACTATTAGCTAATGCTTTGATAACTACTGCAAATAGTAGAGGGGACAAGAGACACCCTTGCTTTGTGCCTTTCGTTAAAGTGAATCCTTGAGAAATGTAAGATCCAATTTTAACAAATGCTTTGGAGTCTCTGTACATTTTTTTAATACTCCAGTAAACTGTTCTGGAAATGCAAATGCTTTTAAAGTTTTAGACAAGTAATTCTAATCTACCGAATCAAAAGTTCTCTCACTATCTAAGCTAATTAGGACCAATTTCTTGTTCATTCATTTTGCTAAAGCTAAGATAGTTATTACCATTTTAACAGTATCATACATTAATCTAGTGACTCTAAATCTTGTTTGATCTTTATTATTAATTTATCTACTATATCTGTTAATGTTGTAACTAAAACTGAAGTAAATATTTCGTAGTCTAGATTTAATAATGAAATAGGGCTGAATGAGGAAACTAACTTGTTATCATTTCCTTGTTTAAGTATAGGTGAGATTGCTGAAAATTTCCATGAGGGAGGGATTATTTTGTCACTCTGAATTACCCTGAAAACATCACGCCATAATTCTAAAATGTTTAACAGAAGCAGACTATCTAATTCCATACCTAAACCATGTAACCCTCGAACTTTAGTATTTTCCCTTTTTTAAAAGCTTCTTTAACTTCTATCAGGGTAAAAGGCTTATTCAACAGAGATCTTTGGTCGTTAAATTTATTAGTAGCATTTTTCTTTAAATACTTGTCATTTTTGTAATCATGAAGATTATTATTTTTATATCATTATTAAGATCATCATGGATTTTTTTAAATATGAAGTATTTCTTCTATATCTGAATCTGTTTAGTGCTTTAGCTGATAATATTTTAGCTTTCTTCTTTTCACTTGTATCTTCTATACTAGATTGTTGTTGTTGTTGTTGTGTCTTTCGGCTTTTTCCCGGTTAGGGGGTCGCCACAGCAGAACTCCGGTCCACTAATGATTGGAAGTTGATTTTTACATGCCAAGTTGCCAGCCCTGATGCACAACCTTCAACGAAGGTACGCCCATTCACGCATGTCTCCACGCAGAAGACATTCTAGCTGAGAATCGAACCGGACAGCGTCTTACTGTGAGGCAACAATGGTACAGCAGTGCCACCACCGCAGATCTATCTTCTATACTAGATATGCAGTTAAAATCCCCTGCTAAAATTATTCTACCTTTCATAGGTTCATAGGTTCATAGGTTCATACTAGGCTATCTGCCCTGGGGCAATTATAAGCCTAGCCCGATTCTGTATGGCTTACGCCACCCCTTGAATTGAGTATACTGTGCCCTTTTTAAGGTTTAGTTTACTGTGCCTCTGTCTAATAGTGACACGGGAGTAATCCCTGGGACAAACCTACGATCCCCCATCCACTTATCGAGATTCTTCATGAAGAGATTCAGTGAGGTGCTCTGCCTCACATGAACTGGAATTATATTCCAGAGCGAAGGGAGCCTCTGGGTTATGAACCTGTCCCTCCAGCAAGTTCTATTTATTTCTGTGCTGAGGTTCAAGTCCCTCAGTGTGGCTCTAAGGGATTTAGATTTACTGAGGTGGAGCATGTCCATTAATTCTGGATTTGACATAGCTTTGTATGTCAGGCATAGATCGCCTCTAAGTAGGCGGTATGCAACTGAGTAGAGCTGGAGTTTTTTTAACCGAGCAGCATATGGCATCTGTTTGAGACCCTTGATCCTCTTGGTGAGATACTTTTGGGGTCTTTCTAATTGCTGCAGGTGTCGGGTAAGGTACATCCCAAAAGGGGCATTGTATTCTATGATGGGCCTGATGAGGGATGCATAAAGGGGCACGATTACCTCTCTTGATCTAGATGTGAAACCCTTCATGATGAGGTGGGCTATGTAGAAGGTCTTTCTAACCACTTTGGCAATGTGGTTTTCAAAGGAGAGATTGCTGTCAACTTGGGTCCCCAGGTCCCTAATAACTTTCTCTGTACTTAATGGGTTTCCGCCTATGTGGTAATTTGTGGGCACATTGTTTTTGCCAAAGGGTATGACTATACATTTTTTGGCATTTAGCTTTAAACCATGGCGCTGGCACCAGTTATTTGTCTCTGTGAGACCTTTTTGAAGGATGTTTGTGTCAGCTGGAGAGTTGATTATGGCGCCCAGTTTTCAGTCGTCTGTGAACTTGGTGAGCCATAGTCCTCCCACGTTTGCCTGTACCTCGGAAAAGTATATACCGAACAAGAATGGTCCCAGGACAGAACCCTGTGGAACGCCACTTGTGACCGGTTTCGAGTCTGACATGGCTCCAGCAACTCTCACTCTGTGGGTTTTGTCTTTGAGCCAGTTTGCGACCCATCTTGTGACATAGGGGTTTATATTTAAGCTGGATAGCTTATCTATGATGCCCGAGTGGGGTATTGTGTCAAATGCCTTTGCAAGGTCCAGATAGGCTGTGTGGACTACCTTCCCTTCATCTATGGCTTTGGTGACTGTTTCAAAGAAGTCAACCAGGTTCAAAAGGCAGGATCTGCCCTTGACAAAGCCGAACTGGGTAGGATCTAGTGTCTGTAGGTCCCCAATGTCTTTGTTTATGAGCTCCATGATGATCCTCTCCATAGCCTTGCAGACTAAGCTAGTCAGGCTTATGAGGCGATAGATTCCAGTGTTCGTAGAGGCTCCACCTTTGTGGAGTGGGACCACTGTTGCTGTACGCCATTCTGTGGGCACATATCCTGTAGTGAGGCTGAGATTGTATAGCTGTTTTATTTGAGGGATTAGTTCCTCTTGTAGTTCATGTAGGACGCAACCTGGGATGCTATCTGGTCCCATGGAAGCAGTGTTTTTTGCTTTGGAGAGGGCAGCCTTCACCTGAGCATCTGAGATGTTTGGGAGGCAGCCCTCTGCCGGGATAGATACTTGCTCTTTTGGGGGGAGGGGGTGGAGAAGTTTGCACTGAACCTGTCTGCCAGGATATTGGCAATGTCTGTGGGTTCAGTGTATTTTTTGTCGTTTAGAATCAACTCAGAACAAGTCTGGGAGTTGCATCCCAGGTTTCTAACATAACTGAAAAAAGCCTTATGATTGTCTTTGGTGTCCTGTGCAATTTTTCTCTCGAAGCTGGCCTTGGAGGATTTTATGAGGGATCGTAATTTTTTGCTAGTACTGATCAGAGATGCCTTCCCTATTAGGGATTTTGCTCTATCATGTAGTAGCTTCCTCCTTCTGTTGTACTGTTGTTCCAGTGACATTTTAGTAAGTTTAAGTGATATTTAGCCACTCTTGCACCTACTCCAGCGATCCTATACTAGATATGCAGTTAAAATCCCCTGCTAAAATTATTCTACCTTTCCAGTGACCTTTTAGTAAGTTTAAGTGATCTTTAGCCACTCTTGCACCTACTCCAGCGATCCAGTAAAAATTACGTAGTGTATAGAGTATGCCATTATATTTAATTATTACAAGTGTTTGCATTCCTTTGGGATCATTAATGGATTCCATGACCTTAGGCATTGCAGTAGATTTTATGCAAAGTATATCAGTTCTTCTTCTCTTTTTGTTAAAAGAAGCAAATGATAACATTTTGTAACCTACGTTATTAAAATATTGTATATCCTTATCTAGCAAATGAGTCTCTTGCAAGAATATAATGTCTCTTCTGTTTAATTTTAGATATCTCATTAAAGATTTCCTTTTGTTGTCATTATTTAATTTATTTATATTAACAGATAATAGTTGAAGTTCACAGTATGGATAGTTTTAAAAAGATTTATTTTAAAAGATAATATTGCACGTTCCTAGTTTGCTTATTGAACAGACAAATTACTATACTATCTCTCTACATACCAATACCTAAAAATTCATCAAAAAATATGCAAAAGCTACCATGACTCACAAATATTTAATATAATACTGTATATAAGTCAAAAGTAATAATTAATTTATATATTTTGTCATTTAAAACTAGTCCCCCATTACTATGTAAAAGCATAATAATCCTCTTCATTTAATCACAAATATTAAATAATCCTTCAAAAAGTGTACTATATACCTGTTTATGTAACGGTAGTATAAATTATCCATTAAATATTCCTAAATTACTCACTCATTCAACATTATTATAACTAAACCTCTAAATAAATAAGTAGAACAGAGTGGAACCTGAAGAGATAAAGACTTTTGTAAACTTACAGGTGACAGGTAATCTTATCAAACTAAACTATAATACAAAAGGGAACTCAGTACAGATATATATTTATCATGCTAAAAGATACATGCATTTTTATAGATCTAACAAAAACTCTGAATTAATTTTTAAGTACAGGTGTCTATATCTCAAAATTGTATGACACTCTTTACATGACAAATATCAAAAAATTTAAAAATCATTTAACTTAGTAAACAACTTCATAAAAATATGTACAGAAGTTGAAGATAATGTCTACCTAGTCAAAAAACAAAAAACAAAAAAACAATATTTGCAATGTATGTTGTATTCAACATGTACAATGTACTTAATTCAAACATTTTCCCTTCCCAGGTTCAAACATATTGAAAAATCTGCTTTATTTCTATCAAAATGGATGTCCTAATTAAACAATATAACACTCAAATTTCATCCTCAACTTATGAAATTAGTTATTTCAGGTAGTCATAGTGACTTTAATATTACATGTAAAATGCTTTAGAGTTTACATGGCCAAGCTTGAAATTTCAGCTTTCAGATTATTTTCAAATACAAAACTTTCTATTTAATTTATATGTGATCTTGTACATTCACGTTTCTGCTGTATGCAGTCATATGTAATACATATCTTTCTTATAAGCTTGTAAGCAAATTATGTCAGCAAGAGCACAATATACATCATTACTATAGATTTTGTTTTACCAATTCTACACTTCTAAGAAAATAAAGAAAATATGTTATTTTGAGTAGATTTCTCACTTATATATTTGATAAAAGGAAAATTCCTTTCTGATTTCACAGACATCAGTGATGAACTTTCACCTAAATTTTCTTCAGAACAGCTCAAGGAGGAAACCAAGGCACGAGACAAGCAAGAATCCATCATTCTGATACAACTGGAACAGTATTTTGTTATCAAGCTTTCTTTAAATGTTACTTGCTTCATAAATGACTTGTGAAAGGAATGCGTTACACAGGATCAATGACAAAATTGCCAGCACTTTAACACTTCTAATTAGCATATTACTTAGACCTGACATTCTGTTAACCCTGCAATGTACATACTAAGGAAAGCTGACCAAATGAAACAAAATTCTTAACGTATATAGTCTTAAAAGTTACCAGTTCTGTTGCTTATAATTTAATGACATTCTCTGACAGGAAGAATGTATTTAACATTTAGAAACAGGCTTATAAGTTTAGTTAAATGAAATATATTAAATATTTCATTGTAAATGTAGTAAAACTATTTATATTCCTCATCATGATAAATGTTTTAGCTTAAAACATAAATACATGCTTTCATATGTTTTGAGGCTTAAAGCTCAGTACATACCTTTATTTTAAGAGCAAATCTACTGTTTCAGAAAATAAAAGTCCTGCAATCAGAGGATAAAAGTCACTTTTTTAAAGCTTTTTATTTTTGAAGCAGTTTTCCAGGAATTCATCTCACTCTTTCTCTTGAGGCATATACTGTTCTACTTGATCTTTTCAGTATTATTAAGGATTTTATTGTTATCAAAAGTAGATACCTCCTCCACTGCATCAAATATTTTGCTTCCTTCAGAAATAAATAATTTGATATTTGCAGGAAACACCAAAGTGGCTTTAATATTGTTCTTTTAAAGTTCCTTGATCAGTGGTAAGCAGGATTTTGTTTTACTCATTGCTTTACTGGAATAATCATTGTCAACTCTGGCTACTTGTTCGCCTATTTTCATAGGTGGGCTGGACCATGCTGTTTTGTTCACCTATTTCATAGGTGAGCTGGACCATGCTGTTTTTAATATTTGATCTTTTTCTAAGCTAGACATAAAATCAACTATAGTTGAACATTGTGGTGAGTTTTTCTTCTTTGAAGGTACTCTCAGGGATTGGTGTGCTATTTCTATTCCAAAAGATAAAGTTTCAGGCAGGTTTAATGTTTTATACAACCAGATTGTTGAGTTTATTATATCATCTATTTCATACTTTTCCGGTATACCATAAATTCTAATGTTTTGCCTCAGTCTATTTTCTAAATCATCAACTTTTTCTATGAACCAGTTATTTTGTTTTAAAAGAAATTCAGTCCGAGTCTCACCTTCAGTTCTTCTCCTTTCGTGTTCATTTAAAGCTTCTTCCATACTGCTGATTTATGTACTTTGTTTCATAAGAATTTCTAAATTTTCCATCTTCTTTCTTGTCTCTTTTTTGAAACTTTCTATTTTTTTTAAGTAATATATCCTACGTAGTAGATATTAGTGACTGTGTGTCTTTTTTAACAAAAGAATCTTGAGTACCATTTCTTGAGTGACTCATGCTAAAGTCTTTTATTTCTTAACTGAGCAGTTGAAATTCTGACAGGAAAATTACTGCTTTTGAAGAACTTGGAAGCTATAAATCTTTTCACTATTAGTGAATAAAGTTAGCTAATATGTATCTCCAAATTTTAAATTTTTGATTATATTTTCTATCAGGGAGAAGTTTTCAGTCACTGAGCTTTCCACTAGTTGCTGCTGTCAGTTAGTGTCAGTTGGCCAGCTTTCCATTCTGTCATTTTTAACAGGAATTATTTTTTTACCAATCTATCAGTTTACTACATCTGTTCTCCCTGCCTATTCCCTATTAAAATTTTTTCTTTCACGCTTTCCTTCAGTTGTGACTTTCTTACCACTTCGGATCAGTCAACATATATCCCTAACCTCTGGTTGTCAGCTTACAAATTCTGGTATTGCTTGTTCTATTATGGTTGAAACATTCACTTTTCCTATTACCTTATTGCAGTATCTTTTGAAATGGAATCCATTTGTGTAACCCATGCAGAGGCATTTACATGTTAATTTGTTCCTTGTTTGGCACTGGCTGTTTGATGAACTGATGCATTGTTTGCCATCTGGATTTGTTTTTTCATGAACTAAAGTAATGTTTTCTCCTATGCTCATGTATTGCTGATTTCTTAAGTTACCTTCCTGTAATGTTTTACTTGACTAGAACTATGTAAAAATCTCTAGTAACTTATTTATTTTTATTTTTACCTTGTATTTGGTGCATAGCTGAGAAGGCCGAGTCTGCCTGTCCTGTAAACAAGTTAAAAATACATACACACTTTAAACTAATAGTGGGTATGAAATATTCATAGACACGTACATACATGTGATGACTTGAAAACAATTAAGGATCTCAGTAATCATATCCTGGTGTTAGCATTTTAACAACCAAACAAAGAATTACAAATAGCAGACATGTTGAGCCAATAAAGTAAAATATAACCAAGTTTATTGTAGATTCCACAAAGCTTTCAGGTGATACCCTTCCTCACTGTGTATGCATCAACCATACAACCAGAACTCTATTTAACTGAGACACAGCCCAATCAAAAACATTTCACATCAACAGTTATCAATTAAAAACAAGGCTTAAAGCCACAAAGTATATACAAAATCCCCTATATTTCAGCAACACTTAAGTGAAACCATACAGAAAATATATAGTATGTAAGACATATGAGATATATAAAAATATATAAATCTGAAAAACATTAATTTTAAAACTATTTGTTTCTTTAGAAGTATAGGCTTGATACTAAATAACTGCTGTGTTCAAGCCAGGTTTGCTGTCTGCATTTAAAAAAGTGTTTGCACAGTCATTCATACAACATGTGCAGATGCTTTATATGTAGACAGCACTTTAATAGATCACTTGTGGACTTGCCACTACATTTTATATGCAGGAAACATGTTTCCTTACATTTACTGAATTATGTATTTTAGGCAGTTCATTATAAACTCAGTGTAGATATTTCTCACAGAGTTTTTTTTCATCTTACTGGCATGGGACTGCACCAAACCCATTTATGGTCTCACAAGTTACACTTCCAGGATATTCTTTGGTTCCATATTTTTCACCCCTCATATCCATTCCCCATGAAGATAAGTATTTGCTGTGTTATTTTCTTGCTTTCTATCCAGTCTGTCCTATCTTAAGACTGATTGTACCTATTATCCTGTCAAAAAGAGTGATAGACTGATTTACAGTGAAATAATTATTTCTAACTGTATGCCATGCTTCCAAAGGATATTCTAGCTTTAAGAAGTCTTTTTTTGCATATGACATTTTAAATGTTTGATTTTTATATTACACTTGGCAAGAGAAATTTGCAGACTCTTAATGCCCCTGTCATGCAATAAAACAAAAACAGATTTGGGGAGCAGTTAAGGCCAGTCCCTCTTCCCAAGTATAATGTAAAAAGTGTATATCACAATGCCAGATTTCTTATTTTTTTTGGCTCCCACAACCTGTGCAGGAGCTCCCCTTTCTAGATGTCAGCTGAAGTGTGTATTCCTTTCTTGTGAATGATGAGAACCAGACCCATTCCTTCCCTAGCCAGAGAGGGTTCCTGTGCTCATTCATTCTTTGACTATGATAAGAGCGCTTTCAGACCATTTATTCCTCTTATTGGCAAGAAATGAAGTTTAGGAGTTAGCTGATTTGCCTGTTACGTGGCCTTTCCATTCCTTGCCTTGGCCTTATTTATCCATCCATCCATCAGCTGAGGCACTGCTAAATGCAGCTACTTTGGAGAGATTCCTGTGTGCCACCTACCTGCACTAAGCACAATGCCTCTGCTTTTGAGTAGAGCTCACAGATGCAGCAACAGCAGGCACACCACCTCCTTTTCCCTAAGATGGGCCAGCTGCAAAATTCTTCCAACCATAGACCTTTTGCTGCAAGTTCACTAATCAAAATGAAGTTGTTGTTGTCATAATTAGAGCTTCACCTCTTTATGCTGCCTGCAGTGATACCACATTTGTTAAAATAAAATTACACTTTAAGAAAGGGGTATGCAACTCTAAAAATCAACAAGAATGTATGGTGATGCAATGAAAACAGAATATTATATTGGAGAGGAGGAGTACGGTGAATACAAATTAAGTTATGCTGGTAGCATCATTACTAGATGGGTAAAAAAGAAAAGTATGTGAGCCCAATTTCTTCTAATCTGGCTTTACTGTTTCCATGTATTGTACGTATGCCTTGTTCCCTCCTTTCTTATGTATCATAACCTGGAGTGAGGTGAGTGAGCTTGTCTGCGTTTCTCATTTATTTATTTTATACATGTGTAGGCTGTAGGACTGTACTGGCTTCAAATGCTCTGCTCTGTTCTCTGTTATTAGCATCCCTTTTGAAGATCTGAGTTAAACCAACAAATTGTAGCAGCTATAATTTACATACATGCATACATACTAATATTTCAAGCACAGGCATTAACCCCCTTCTAGCCTGCCAACATACCAAAACACCTGTTCCCATAATAAGTGTCTAGACTGTTATTAAAATATCTAAACTAGAACTTGCTTTAATGTAATTTGGTGTCTGTTTCATGCATCAGCTGCTCTCTCAGAGAACCAATTAGTACACGTCTCATTCCTAAAGAATCTTCTACATAGTTTGTCTGATGATTCTCTACTATTTTTTCACAACCCCAAACATTCACAGAAGTATTTGTCTTTAAATGCCCTTTATACCTGAATAACATCTCCTCTTACATATCTATAAGTAGTTTTATACAACCTACAGTTCTATAACTATCATTAACCAGTTGGTTGATATGATTAGAAAAACTCAAAGCTGGATCGGCCTATATACCCAGATCCTTAAATGAATCTACAGTTTCAATAACTATGTGCTGTATTAAATATTTACCTTTCAATTTATGTCTGTCAAATCTAATATGCTTATTAACAGCATATTATTCTCCTGGGCCCATATGGTCAGTTTACTCAAGTTCTTTTGCACAAATACCTTATCTCTAACACATGTAATTAGTTTACCCAATTTTAGGTACTCTGCATATAGACTGTAGAACATTTCTGATGAAAACGTTAGGTCCAAAAGACGTAATCTAAATAGGTAAGGGCCTAGGACAGAGCCTTGTCAGACACCCTGACTTTAACCAATAATTTCATCTGTCCAATTGCTGTATGATACTTCCCATGTACTTTTTGTAAGCCATGCAGCTATCCATCTTATCAAGAGTACATTGATACCAAGTTGTTCTAATTTATTGATCAGTGTTTTGTCTATTACCCTATCAGATGATGAAGTTAAATGCATATAAATTACATCACAGCACAATTTTTCATTCATAGCTATTATTATATTGTTACAAAACATCATGTTACAGGTGAAATAGATCTTTTTTCAACATATGCATGCTGATATATGGTTCAAGTCCCAAGCGGTCCAATTCTGACAATAATTTATCCAGTATTACATTCTGCATTATTTTCCACAATATGAAAGTAGACTTAAGGGTCTATATGACTCTGGGTTTGTCCTAGTCCCCTTGCCCTTAAAGACAGGTTTAACAAGTGCATTTCTCCAATCTTAAGGAATTTCCCCATATTTATATGGCCTAGTAAGTAATAGATATAATGGTACTGCAAGTTCTTGCTGAAGTGTTCAGGACATTATTACTAATTCCGTCTCACCCTGTGCTTTGTTTGGATCCAGTTTGCGCAGTTCTTTTTTAATCTAATCTAATTTGATTCCTGGATGTCACTAGAAAGACCTATAATTTGATTCCTGGATGTCACTACGAAGATCTATTACTCCCTTTCTGGAGCCAAACTGTTTTACATGAGATTTTGTAAATATATTTATAATCTGTTGTGTCTGAGAATAAATTTAAGAATCTATACACAGTTCATTAATTTGTACTTCTTTACTCCTACATTTTTTGAATGTATAAAAAGGTTTCCTATTATGCTCAATATATTTGCATAAATTTTATTCAAGTTTTTCATGATTTTGTCTCATATAATACTTAATTTGTTTGTCTAGCTTGTTTATTTCATTTTTCAAAATTACAGCATGACCTCTCTTCCTTTTCTTATATTTTTTGCCTCTCACCTTAATCACATATTTTGGTCTTATGGAAATATATCCCCTTAACGTTATATGCCTAGATCTTGATGTTAAACATTTTTTTTTTATATTTTTTGCACTCAAACAATTTCTCTTTAAAAACTTTCCACATTCCATCTGCAGTTTTTCCACTGAACACATTACTCTGGTTAGTTTTACATAGTGACTGTTTTGCTTCCATATAACTTATACCTAATCTTCTCTGCATTGGTTTAGATTTCAGTTTGGCAGAATTATCTAGCAACAAATTAACCTTTATAATCCCATGATCACTGCACAACAGTGGTGGTAGAACTTGACTTGAAGTAACGGTAGTTTCTTTAGGATCACAAACAATGTCTAGTATGTTCCATTTTTTTATAATATGAAGCAATTGTTGTGCCTTAACATATGCTGTGAACAATTTCCTTACAAAAGTTGTTGAATCGATATCATTCCAGTCTGTTTCTGGTAAATTTAAGTCCCCGACTAACATTATTCTTCCCTCCTGTATTTCATGCAGGAAATGTATGAATTCCTCTAGGTCATCTGCACTTGACTTTGGTGGTCTATACTCTCCAGTAATTGTTATATGTTTATTGTCACGGTTAAACAGTGTATAGTATTGGTGTTGTCATTGAAAATGTAATAATCACAGGTCTCATAACTATCTTTAATCCCTCTCACAACTCCACCTGATTTTTTGTTTGAATGTCTGTCACAGTAAAAACATTTGCACTCTGACAGAACTGGTTTCCTGTCATTGTTCTTTAACCATGTTTCACAAGCATTAACAACATCAATCTTGTGGAATGTAGCAAATTTTCCAGTAAAAAAAAAAACTTTATTATTAATGATCCTAGCATTAACATCCATCAGAGACACATCAGATACTGCTGTGAACTGTTACATTTTCGACCTGACAAAAATCTTGTGTAGTTTTTGTCAAATATTGCAAAATATCTGCTGCAAAAATTCTCTTCCATGATCTTGATAAATGCATACCATCCTGTATAAACACATGTGTGCACAAAACTATGATTGGATGCTCTACACATTTACATTTTTTAAAACGGGACATTTTTTCCATGTCGGTATTTACCCAAAAAAATCTTTTCATTAATGGTGACCTGACTATTCTTTCTATATGTGCTCTGTGAAAAATATGTCCTAACCCTAGTACAAGCTATACTATTTAAGCAAAAGTTCCCTACTGACGGTCAGAGAATCATTGTAGATGAGAGCATTTGTACCAAAATGAATAAAAACAGATCCATACTTC
This sequence comes from Protopterus annectens, assembly GCF_019279795.1. Classification (NCBI taxonomy): domain Eukaryota; kingdom Metazoa; phylum Chordata; order Ceratodontiformes; family Protopteridae; genus Protopterus; species Protopterus annectens. The sequence continues at coordinate 124,256,089 of NC_056725.1, read as the reverse complement.
CTTACATTAATGCGTTCCAAGGCTTGTCTCACATCTTCTGTTTTTGTTTCTGGCATGCATAACAGTATTAAATGGTTGTTATCTTCTCTGCAAATAAGTATCAGCTCTTTTAATAATTGAATCCTCAACTGCAAGAATATATTTTCTGATCAGATCTGAAGACTCTTCAGCTTCTAATACAATAATATCTGCTCTGTCAGTTGTTGTAAAGGAATGATCTTCATCTCTATTAGTCTGATTAATCTAACTGTTTTCACTGAGTATTACATTTGCAAGCATACAGTTCTTATCCAGCTGGCTTTGTACATCTGCAGCTTGAGCCATGTAGTCAACATTTGTCTTTCTTTTCTTTTTTTCTTATAGTAATGTTCTTCAGTCCTTCCACGTTCAATTTTGATTTGATTTCTTCCTTTTCACCTGCCTCTTGCTTCTTTTTTCTACCCTCTGTTTTGGAAAAATTATGCTTTTTTCTAAAGATTGAAGGTTTTCTGATAGGAAAATGTTATCATTCCCTGTATTATGTGCATTAAATAACAAACCAGTGTCCTTTTAGTATGCATTCTCTTTACTTTGCAGACATTTATCATTTTATCTTTCTTCCTTGTTATTTGTTGTGAACATCTTCCTTTCTTTCTTGTGTTTCCTTCTAAATACTCTGAATCCTCAGATTGCTGAATACTTCTATCCTGAATTCTACAGTTGTTAGGGGCATCATGTTTTTGCATAGAGGTTGAATGATCTTTACAGACAATAGATATATCATTTCTTAACATTTCTTAAATGTGTTTTTTTTGCACTTTGCCTAACATTATTTATCTCACCAGTCCAGTCATTAATATACGTAACAACAGTTCTCCAAGCCGTGCCAATTGCACAAGTGCAGTCATCCTCAGTAAGTCTAGATTTGCTTTTAATAATGGTAAGTGAATCATCCAGCATCTGACATGAGGTGTTACCTTTAAATATGCACAGCATTTATTACACAGTACAAGATATTTGTGCTATAGCAAATCATTAATTGCATACTCATTTAAGAAATCCATATTCAGATTCAATAAATTTTAAAAGAAAAATTAAAATCAGTAACCACAGAATTCAAAGAGAATGAAATCAATTTCTATGAGAAAAACACACAAACAATATATAACATAATACTAAAGTAAGTACAGTAAAGTTACTGTTCTGACCATACCATTTCTGAAAGTGAGACAAAAGCTATAATTCCTTTACATCATGTGGGAATGTATGCAGTAGCCTCTGCTCACTGTCGCTCTCATTTGCACTTCTTTTTAACAGTAAAGATCAGTAAATCACAAACCAAGATAGGATTGTTTAGATAAGCCCATCATTGTCTTTATTCTGCCCTATTTTTTCACATAGTCAAGGCAGAACTACTTGATATATAGTCCTCCTAATATGAGTAGTTATGCATGACACGTATTACTAAATGGAACGCTGTTCCCTGCATGCCTGGTGCCAGTACTTGTTTCCTGCCTGAAGATGCATCTGTGCTGAAAAATTCCCTGAATAAAATGAAATGGGCTTTGGCTCCTCACCACCCTCCCCCAGTAAGCAGGTTGACTGCCACTCAGGTTACTAATCAGATTTGGCTTGGCAGTATCAGAGATATATGTGAACTTTGTGTTATTCATCATCAAGCAGCACTGGGTGGATTTACTTCAAAACATTTCTGGCTTTCCTACTTAAAGATCTGCTACTGTAGGATCTAATTCCTTTAGACAGGATTCTAAGACTGGTGTTTTACTAAGAAGTTATTTATAAAGACTTATGGAAAAATTGTTACATTTTCTTTCTGAGTGTTTTCATTATTAAGTCAGTCTAGTTTTTGTTGTTAGTGTAGCACTACACCTTAGTATCATGGCTTTTACAGCACCTGTGATGTGCATATGACAGCATGAATGTAATCAGTTGGAGGGAATCAAATGGTATTGTCACTATGAAGTAACTTTCAGAGGCCTATAAACACTTTTTTTCTGGTACTTCTTATGTAGGGTACCAGTGTGCTGTTAATTACTCATGTTGTTTTTTTTTAATCAGGAAAAACTCAATGAACAACTTGAAGAGCAACTTCAGGCGGAAGCCCTACAGCGATATCGGCTTGAGGCTGAAGAACTGAACCGATGGCTGTTGAGTACCAGGGCCATGCTAGACACTGCACTGCAAGCTGCTCAGGAACCTATGGACATGAATGCACAGCTGGTGGACTGCCAGGTAAACAAATATCACATGTATAATGTAATACCATTACTGTGAAGCATGCCACTGGTTGTAGGGTAAAACATGATAAAGACATCCTTATAAAGAAAGACTTTAATTTGGGACTAGTGAGGTCTTCAAATACATGAGAGAAAAAGACATACTGCGAATAACTACTGGGCCACTTGAAAGGGATGGGATGATAGACAAAAAGAGGTGGCCATTGTAAACAAGTGTTTACAGTGAGCCATCCTTGGAATGTAACATACAGTATTGCGTTAGGATTTTAGAAATGAGATACATAACAATTGTAAGACAAATGGACAGAAACCCTCTCAGTCTTAAAAACAAACAAAACTCTACCTTCCGATAGATTGCAGAAGGATATTCAGACAACTGAAATGAGAGTCGATTGAGTTATTAGGGGGCTGTTTAACACTTAGCTGTTTCCAAAGGGTCTTCTCAAGGATTAAAGTAAGATGGTCATTGTGACAGCCTGTGCGAGAGTAGACTGAAATGATCCTGGAAATTACTCATATGTATATTAGATATAAAAGATCGAACAGTGTCTGTGAAGGACAAGTCCTATGTGATATATATATAGGCCTAGTACATACAATCCACCATTACATCCTCAATTAAAGAATTTAGAGAGAAGGATGGAACTTAAAATCAGAAACAACTTTAGAAAAAATGGATATCAAGGTAATTTGACTGTACAAGAAAGTTCATTATTATATGAACTGGGCCATAACCCTAATATTAGGGTTATGGAACCAGATAAGGGGGGAGGTACAGTTTTCATGGACAAGATTATATATGAAAGTAAAATGTATGCCCTTTTAAACAATGATTCTAGATATACTTCTGTTTCTCTAAATGAGATCAATATAGCTTATAAAAAAATTGACATAGCCATAAAAGATCTATTTGATCAAGAAGTTATAGATTTCAGTATGTATACCTTTTTGGATAATACTAATCCCAGGGTGCCCTCCATTTTCGGGGTACCAAAGGTACACAAAAACATTCATGACCCCCCCCCCCTCAGACCCATTGTAGCAGCACAGGGTTCTAAGATTTCTCCACTTTCAAAGTTTATTGACTGGAAGTTCAAGAATCTATGGCCCAAGGCAAGCTATTTATTAAAAGACTCTTGGGAATTTTTGAAGAAAGTAACCCCAGATTTATTAGTTCCTAACTTAAAATTTTTAACTATAGACGTGGTGGACTTGTTTTCTGTGATTCCACACGACATCGGACTTCTTTGGTTAGAGGAAGCCTTAACATCTTGTCCCAAGGCTAGTGCCAATGACAACTTTCTTATATTAGAATTAATGGAAATGGTTTTGAACAACAATTTCATTTATTTTTCAGGTTAATATTATAAACAGATCTCAGGGGTGGCCATGGGGTCTAATTGTGCCCCCACTTATGCCGACATTATTCTATCCGTCTGGGAGAACAAATATGTATTCAATTGTGAATTTACTCAATATTGGGGGGCCTATTTCAGATTCCTGGACGACATTTGTATCTTTTGGACAGGACCTGACAACATTATTTCCATTTTTATGGAATATTTGGCCTCTTCCACTGAATTTTTAACTTTCACTCATCACATTTAGGAAGGGAAGGTTGAATACCTAGATGTATTATTAAGTATCCATTAAGGAAAATTCACATCTAAAGTTTATAGGAAGCCAACCTTCTCTAATAGTTATATACATTTCAATAGTTCCCATCCATTATATCAAAAAAGAGGAATAGTAAAGGGACAGTTGGTCAGGATATCCCGTATGACATCAGAGGAAGAAGATTACAACTTGGAGTGTTACAAATTATTTTGTATGTTTCAGGAAAGAGGTTATCCATATGAATTTATCTCCCAGATTAAGGAACAGGTAGATTCAGGCAGAAGAGATCAGTACAAACCCATTTTGGGTTTAGGAGATACATACAACACAACTGATAACACCAAGGTGCTATCCGATTTTAATCGGGTGTTCATTACTGAGTATAGTGCTAATTCAGGGGTCATCAGGAATATCATACAAAATGAATGGGATAATTTTCGGGACATTACAGATTTGGAAAATTTAAGCTACAAAAATGTTAAAACAGTTTTTAGAAGGGGCAGAAATATTAAGAACTTGTTAGAACAAAATTTCCATTTAAATAAATATTCTAATAAGCGTATGGGCACTTACAAATGTGGTTCATGTTCACAGTGCCACTACGTTGTTAATTTGGAAAAAAATTTTTCTTGCAGCTAGAAACAAATATATTAAGTCCACTAGGTTTTCTAACTGCAATAGTCAGGGGGTGGTTTATTTGGCCTTCTATTTATCATGTCCCGCCTTCTATGTGGGCAAAACTGAATGTCCTTTAAAAAGAAGGATATATGAGCACTTATATGAGATACAAAAACAAAATCTCAAAAATGCCCTTTAGAGACATCTTACGACATGCCCTACAGCCAAGTATCAGTTTTTTGTTTTGGAAACTGTTTACAAAGACAATAGAGGAGGGCCATGGGAAATTAGATTAGAGCACAGGGAAACCTATTGGCAAATTTTACTGGAATCTAATAAGGAACCAGGTATAAATGAATATATATCTATTAAGCCTTTGTTAAGGTTAAAAGCTTGTTGCATGTAAATAAATTTTAACAGTATTTATAAATTATTTATTAATATATTTTTAAATCTGTAATATTGTATATTGATATTCATATATTTCCAATACCTTAGGGTTTTACTAGTTTTATTGAGCTTCAGGTTTTTTAAGAGTGGTCTCTATGTCTCTTTAAAATTATATTATCAATTAGCTACTATTGAAAGATTGAAGTCAATTAAGTGTATATATATTCATGAATTTTATTGTAACATTGTATCTGATGAAGTCACAGTGTTGACGAAAATGGTATATGTTGGAATTGCCTTCGTTAATAAACTTGTTTCTGGATATTTATTGGTCGACTGATCCCTTCGTACACTGGTTTTTGTGGTTTTGGCTGTTTTACCAGTGTTGGCTTTCTTTTTTTGGTCACAAGTCCTATGTGAACTGCATGCTGAGACAAGTGTTTGAGAATTGATTTGGATTACTTAGCTGCTGTTGAAATGATCCAAGCTTATTAAGTTCATGCTGGAATGTGTAACAAGGAAACCTGTAGCAGTGTTTTAGATTGGGGAAGAAGCCCTCTCCCATCTAACATGATAAAGTGTGTGTTTTTCACTCTACCTGGCTAATGCATCTAAGTCAAAGGTCACTAATGTCTGGTAAAGGATATAATTATTATTGGGCTGCCTGTTCAGTTTCCAGAGCTTGAGTGAATACACTTTGATTAATCTAGGAGCACCCAAGTTAGTGAATACCTCTTAGAACAAGTCTATGGTGCACCCCAGATGACCTGTGTTTGACTAGTGGCAACACGTGCTAGAGGCACCAGGTGAAGACTGATCGGAGTGAGCGTCCAATGCCAGCTCACCCATCGTGGTTTAAGGGAGACAGCTTAGTGTTCTGCCACACCTCTAGGAATGCAGGTGTAACACTAGCAGCACAAAGAGCCTTGTAAGTCCATGCTGCAAGTAGTATGCTGCTTTGTTGGGAGGTTGTGCATGTGTGAAACTATGCATGCACCTCTTGAGGCAGCTAATAGGTGACTTTGCAAGCCTCTGAGGTGGTGAAAAGAATACAGTCTGCATAATTTGCAGGCTGGCTTACTACCTAATATTGGCCCTGATGTCCACTTGAGCAAGAATGTTCCAGAGGTCTCTTGCTCAGATTTAGGAAAAATTAGTCACTTGTTTGGAGAAAGGGAGTATATAGCCAGTTTAGGGTCCTGATGACCTAACAAAAAGAAAAACAGGTCTGTGGTTAACAGTCATTGTGATTATAATTTAATGGTTACTGTTTAACAATATAAAACATTAAAAATGCAGCAGGTAAATGTTACAGTCAGTACTTTTACTGCAGTTTGACTTAAGCATATCATTAGATTTGATGGCAAAAATAGCTTAAAGATCAGAACAGACGGGACTAGCAGAAGATCTAATTTAATTGGTGAGAAAATGTAAAGAAGGTCACCTGTGAAGGATGATCATAAAATGCAGTGAATTTAGCTGGTAGGCACTTATCCTTTAAATGTCTCAAAGGTAATTTCTTCTGACTGTTCTCCCCAGTGATGACAGAGAAGTGTACAACAACAGTTCATTACTCTTTGCAGCGGGTATTAACCTGTGTAGCTTGACTGCTCATGAGAAATAGATAAATAGATTCATAGGTGTTTACTAGGCTAATGACCACAAGGGCCTTTTTAAGGCTAGCCATGCATCCCAAATTCCTGTCAAGTTATAATACCCTTGATGAGTGTAAGCAGGAATTTGGGAGATGAAATAGCCTGGGAGATGAAGCATGTACAGGTTGCCTGTGTCCATTAGAGACATAGGTGCATAGAACTGAAGAGATGGGTTCAACATTTAAGAGTGGTATTCCAACGACTTGTTATTGCAGTTCAGTGGCAAAAAGTGTGGAAAGATAGTATAGTCTGAGAATTTCAGATTATTCTCGGTGGAGCAGTTTAAATTTAGCAGACCACTGCTTCAAAAGAAAGAAACCTGTGAATTAGCATCACTAGCTTTTTGAGTAGATTAGATAGTTTGGCAAAGTGCATACAAAGACAAACTAAACAGTGAAATATGCTAAGCCAAGGTCAGGATTCAACAACAAAAGCAAGAAGGAGATAATATTAGAACTAAAATGACCCCTTCTAGAGTGTTGTGTGTAGACTACAAAACTGCAGCAAGGTCATATGATGTCTTTTGCACTCCTGAGTCTGGTATCCCCCAACAAGGACCAAAAAAAAATAAATCATGGACTCTGAACTGCAACAAAGAGCTTATGCAAGCTTCATTCTACAGTTACTAACGCACTTATCTACTAAATGCATTAATTTAAGAAGCCTCTATATCACCCACGACTTCTTAAATGAATGCCAATACTGGACTCATGCTACACCGGCAACTGCTGATTGCATCCTCTTATTTATTTATGAATGTATGTATGCATGTTTGTTTGTTTATTAACCCGATAACTGAACTGCTCCAAGGACCCTTTACATCTATGACCTAGGCCTCAAGGCAGATGTAATTACAAGAAATTCAATGAATGCAATATAGTCTGTGACAGTGTGACAGATAGTTTACGAAGTAGTAGATACATACGTTATAAACCATGTAAATAATGAGCATTTTATCCTATCATATAAAGTTGGTAGCATAAGTAGTTACAGATTAAAACTGTGTGTATGTGTGTGTGTACACACACACACACACACACATATATATATATATATATATATATATATATATATGTGTGTGTGTGTGTATATATATATATATATATATATATATATATATGTATATATATATATATATATATATATATATATATATGTGTGTGTGTGCGTGTGTTTGTGTGTGTATATGTATACACATATATATATATATATACACACACAAACACACACACACACACACACACACACACACACACACACACACACGTGCGTGTTTATATGTGTGTGTGTGTGTGTGTGTGTGTGTGTGTGTGTGTGTGTGTGTGTGTGTGTATATATATATATATATATATATATATATATATATATATATATATATATATATAGTTTATATGTGATGCAATAAGCAGCAGTTACAATAATTTGAAATGATTGATAGTTAAGATGATGCATCTGTACCTGGGGCATTTGCCTGGTTCACCTCACCTGTTACTGTGAAACTATATACCTAACTTAGATGGGTTGAAGACATTATGTACTAGAACAAATGATTCGGTGGCAGAAGTTGTAATTGTCAGCTCAGTAATTTGAAGCTGTATTCATTAAAAGCTAACAGGAAGAGGACTTATTCACAGAGTTTGAGATAATGTGAGAGGAGAAGTGAAGCAACTGAGAGCTAAAATGGTGAAAAGTAAACTCAGAAAATGTAGATCACACAAGAAACCACTATCTGTCTCAGGAGCTTGAATGGAAATAGTCTTTTTTTCCGGTACTCTCTGTATAGCATGATGCCTGCGTGTCAGTGTATTGTAACAGTTTCTTATACTGTAGTACATATAATGAATCTAAGCTAATAGAGCATTAATGACACATACTGACCAACTTCAGGTAATTCTCATTCTACAGCCATTTTATATCACTTTGCTTTCCTTATTTTTATCCTGAAATACTATTCTTTCTAGCCATGTTTTTCTTTTGCTTCACCTATCAAACCCCCCACTTTTTTTTGCACTATTACCTCATTATAGTTATTACAGTTACCCACTTATTCCTACAAAATGTCACCTTAAATTTTACTTTGATTTACCTTATCATGTTAATATTTTCAGAGTAGATTCCGTGCCAGGTTACTGATTGGATTTTCTCTTCTGAGATCCTAATCTTGATGCACTTTTATCTCATATGCTGACCTAAAATACTAAGGCCAACAAGCTGTATCATCTGTTTTACAGCATCTTGAATTTTCTGTAAGTAAATTATTGTTTATTCTTTGGCTGAGACAGTATTGTTAAAAGTAGAGGCTAAAGCACTTAAAGTCAGCCTTGATGAGAGCTTGGCTCTGTTCATAGGATCATAGGAAGTTACTAAGCTATTGACCCTGAGGCCTTTATAAGTCCAGCCAAGAATTTAGCCCATGTTCTGACAAGTCAGCACCCAATGCCCCTGTCCAGCAGGGACACAGGTGGAATTCCAGTGGTCTATTTTCAGTTTCCCATGCAGTTATCCAGGTTGTACTTACAAAGGGATAATGACTTACTCTGCTTGACGTGGAGATGGTCTATTCCACAAAAGCGGGAGTCTCTGGGACACAAATCTGTCCTGCCATCAAGTCCTTTTAATGTCACAGACCAGGTTGAGGTCGCACATGTGGGTAACTCAAGTGGAGCTTGACTTGCAGATACGCAGCAGTCCCATCAAGGTGGGGTCAGGGATTGCTTTGTTTGCCAGAGAGAAGTCACCTCTGAGGAGTCTGTATGTGACTGAGTAGAGGGGACAGGGCCTTTAGCCTATCTGTGTAGGGTAGATATTTGAGGCTCTGGATTTTCCTGGCCAGGAACTTGTGTGGTCTGCCCAGCTGCTGCATGTGCTTTGTGAGGTACATGCCAAAAGGGGTGTTGTACTCAGTAATGGGTCTTATAAGGGAATAATACAGAGATGTTATGACCTCCTTGTCCCTGGATGAAATACCCTTCCTAATAAGGTGGGCCATGTAGAAAGCTTTCCATACAACAGAGGTGATATTGTGGTCAAAAGTCAGTTTGCTATCAACCTTTCTGCTCATATCCTTCACAACTGATTGCATGCTTAGGACCTTGTTATTAATGTGATAATTTGTAGGACATCACTCTCCCCAAAGGGGATGATGATGATGATGATGATGCATTTTTTGGCATTCAGTTTGCGGCCATGTTTCTGGCACCAGTCATTTGTTTGGGTGAGACCCTCTTGGAGGATGTCTACATCACTAGGGGAATTGATGACGTCATCCAGCTTGCAGTCATCTACAGACGGTCAGCCATAGCCCATTGGTTTTGGCCTGCAACTCAGAAAATTATATCCCAAGCAACAGAGGCCCCAAGACCAATCCTTGGGGTACACCACTCATTACGGGTCTACTGCTTGATGTGGCTTCCCCTGTTTTGACTAGGTGGGTTCTGTCAGTGAGCCAGTTTGCTGCCCATCTGGTAACATATGGATTGATGCCTAGTTGAGAGAGTTTATCTATTATACCCGAGTGAGGAATAGTATTGAAGGCTTTGGCCAGGTCAAGGGAGGTGGTGTGCACCATCTTCCCCTCATCCATGGCTTTGGTGACTGTCTCAAACAAGTCAACTAAATTTAACAGGCATGACCTCTCCTTGATGAAACCAAACTGTTTGGGATCAAATGTTTGGAGGTTGCCAATGTCCTTGTTAATGAGGTCCATGATATTCCATTCCATAGCTTTGCAGATCAAGCTAGGTAGGCTGATGGGTCTATAATTTCCTGGATCAGTGGATGCTCCACCTTTGTGTAAAGAGATGACAGTGGCTGTCCTCCACTCGGCTGGGACACAGCTGGTACTCAGGCTTTGGTTGAATAGGATGCCTAATGGTGCTGCAAGTTGCTGCCTGAGTCGTAGAATGCATCCTGGGATGTTATCAGGTCCCTTAGAGGCTGTATTTTTTGCCTGTGAGAGGGCACTGATGACATGCTCCCTAGAGATAAGGGAAGGGGTCAGGTGCTAGCGATGTCCTGATTTACTGATGGGGGAGACAGAGCTATGAAGTTTTCGCTGAACCTGTCTGCCAGCAGGTTGACTGTATCTACGGCATTTATGTATGTGGTGTCCTTGACCACCATTTCTGAGCAGATCTGAGTGCTTCCTTTGAGACTGCAGACATTTGTGAAGAAGGACTTATATTGTCTTTAGTAGATGTGGCCAGTTTTTCAAAGTTTGCTTTGGAGGATTTCACTAGTGCTCTTATTTGCTTCTTCAGTCTATGGAGAGATTGCTTCCAATTAGGCACCTGCTCCTTCTTGGTCCTGGACAGCAATTTTTTTTCCATGTATTTAATAGTTTATTTATTGCAGATGTCCCCCAGACAGGTTTACTCTTCCTTGAGGAGAAGGATTTTGCCCTGTTGGGTATTCCTGATTCCATGCAGCTATGTAAATGCTCGTATAGTTTATACTTTGGTGTAGGTTTGGACATTTGTGTTAGTTCTTACACAGAAGGAAGGGGCTGTGAAGCTGTTTATACTTCCCTCAGGAGGTTGTAATTAGCTTTGGAGAAGTTTTTATGTTTGACCATAGCGGGGGGGGGGGGGGGTTGTGAAGATGTTGACTTTGAAAGTGACTGCTTTGTGGTCAGATCTTACAAGGGAGGATGACACTGTAGGGATGCCGCAGTGGTTACTTATGTTGGATAGTAGCAAGTCCAAGATATTATCACCTGCTGTGGAGGTGTCATCCAGCTGGTCCAAGGCATTTGCATTGATGAAATCAAGGAATCTCTGGACATTTTTGTTGTGGCATGAGTAGTTCTTCCAAGCTATGGTCGGATACTTAAAGTCACACAGGATCAGGGTAAAAGGTTGGATCTTGATAAATTCAAAGTGGTCCAGATAGGAGGAGTGGGCATCTTGAGTCAAAGTCGGGGGCTTGTATCTAGCTATGATTTGAATAGGGGTCTATTCAATGGTTAACTACACCTGGATGTCTCCTGTGAGTCATACTGTTTGATCAGCCTGGAGGTGTGTATGTCTTTAATGTTTATTTAAACTCCACCTCCTTTTGCTTTTCTGCCCATGGTTTGGGGTCTGAATGTATGATGGGATGAGTAACCTGGATTGGCTGGGGTGCTCTCTGCAGCTTTGAACCAGGTTTTTGTGACTGCACAAATGTCAGCATCTTCCAGATTTAAGAGCAGCCATGACCTTTAATTTGCTTTTTGATGAAATTTTTATGTTGGTAGTTTTGACCTCATGGCAGTGTCTATAAAAGACACTATGGGAGAGGCAAGAGCCTTTGCCAGAAGCCTGAAGCCCAAGGGAGATAGAGGCAGGCTATCTCTGACAAAGCATTGTGGTCTGTCGATCATGTCTTCCAGGCTATCAAGTTCTAGATTCCCTTGGAATGACACTAGAAATTAAGCTAATTGTTAAAGTCAGTCATTTTCTGTTTGTAATGAGGCATCATTGTAGTTGACGGTAGAATGTTACTTAAGGCTAGGGACACACCTGCCTGGGACACATATTCAGGGAGCTTGATCATGTCTCTCTTCATATAGTCCAGGGTATGTCCGAAGTCATTCATGCCAGCATGGACTATGACAAAGTCATAAAAGTACCTGTTGTTGAGAGACTTGAGTGTGTGATATGGCAGATTCTGGCACCTGCCAAACAACTAACCATGACTTTCTCCTTATCCAGCTTGGTGAGGGGCATATCTGTGTGTCTCACATTGGATTCTCCTATGACTAATATGTTAGGTTTATGGTTAGGCCTCAGTGGCTGTGAGGCACAGGTGTGTGGACTATGTGTGATGTGTGATGTGCTGAGCTGTGGAGTTTGCATGTGTTTTTGCCTTGGCCTCCGAATATCTGGGTTTGTGTTATGTAGGTGTGGGTGGTGTTTGAGCTGTGTTTTTTATATTGACAAACTTCTCAGTGCCAGTTATGCTGGCTTGTGAGGGAGAGAGCATAGACTCTAGGCTCTTAATGTAATTGCATGTCTCACAAATTGTGTTCCTAGGTAATAGAATTAGAAGGTTGTCCATGTACATGATGCAGTTGCTACACTGTTTCAGGATGCCCATATAAACCAAACTGGCAGGAGAAACCATAGGAAATTGTCCATCCATTTTTGTCAGAATCTGAGGGAGAGAGGCCAAAGTGATCTAAGGGGGTAAAGGGTGGAAGGTCTAAAGTGAGTACTACTAGGTGATCACACAAGTGCTACTAAGGGAAAATTTTAGCTGGAATATCTTGGAATGGATTAAAAACAGTGCAGCTGCAGTGTACGACTCATAAACAAGGCCAAACCAACTCAAATGCAGGGCTTAAATACACTTTGGTGGGAGTATAGAGCTAAATTCAACCCATCCAAGGTGAGAACTACTGGTGGATAGCTTTTTGTGTTTTTATGTGATTGGCCTGAGAGTTTAACTTTATCAAAGTCTGTCATCCTGCTCGTATCAAAGCTTTACATGTTTGTAATAGTGTGCTCACTTATTCAGAGCTTCCTTGTGCCTGGCTTGGACACCTGTGATTACAAGACTTAGATTTCTTCTAAAATCATCTGGCCTAAGCTGGTATAAGTATATTTTTGTATTTGCTCTAACTGTTTCAGTGATATTTAACACTTCTGTGCTGCAATTATTTATTTGGTTGGATTTATCACTGTATTTTTAGCCTGCACTTGATAAAAAACTGCATATGTTTGTTACTGTATTCCTCTTATGTTTTTTTAACAATATTCTTATATTTTCTAACCTTCTCTGATACTACAAAAGCTGTTCTGAGTGAATCTGGGAAAATATTTCTATGTTTTGCAAAGTGTTTGTGAGTTGTGAAAATTTCTCAGGGTTAGGGAACTTTATTTCCAAGGATTTCTGAGACTGCAGGGATTCTTACTTCTGTTGTATAGCATTTGTTACTGCACTTGAGCTCAAAGCCACTTTGTTTTACATTGGAAAGATTCTTTTGCACCCTGGTGGGAGCATAGAGCTAAATCTACCCATCCAAGGTGGAAACTACTGTTTGATAGCTTTTTGTGTTTTGATCTGATTGGCCTGAGGGTTTAACTGTATCTGGCTTTCATCCTGCTCATATAAAAGCCTTGTGCAAATGTGGGTCTCCGTTCTTGCATATAAGCAAACTTCTCCAGCTTAAAATGCTCTATAAGAAACACTCTCCATAGTTTTCCACTGTTCACAGCTGCTTGAAGAGCTATCACTTTGTGCAGAGGGTGGCACCACTGCAAGTCATCTAATAGTATACTAATAAACACTCTCATTTTGACCTTTAAGTGACTCTCCCTTAATCCTTCCCATTTAGAAATTGTGTTTCCTCACCATACATAGCAAAGGCTAGATTCAGACCTGCTGAATCTGGACTGTTTGGTATCACTGTGCTCTTAGACCAGCCATCTTACATTAAGAGGGACTTCCAACAGCCTTGTGACAGAAGTGTGTAGCTCAAAACCCATCTGAGTTGGGGACTGTTAGAGAAAGGCTCAGTTTGAGGCTTTCCCATTGGAAGTTGTGTTAAAACTGTTTAAATTTGCCTGTATATAAGTGTTTGTGCTCAGTTTATCTAAGCTGCTCAACATTTGACAACTTGAGGTACAATAAATACAGTATAATGCACTCTTTTGCATGTACCTCACTAGACACCTGCAGCAGCTGGAGAGACCTCCGAGGTTTCTCACTAAGAAAATACAGGGTCTCCAAACCATGACCTATGTGGACAGGCTGAAAGCCCTGTCACTTTACTCTGTATCTTATAGGCTGTTGAGAGGTGACCTGTGCCTGACCTATAGGGCAAACTTCAACTCTGCTCTAATGGAAATGCTGCACATCTGCTAGTCAAATGCCTCAAGAATCACTTGCTCTAGAGATCTCAACCTAGCTTGTGACATTAACGGATTATGCTGGAGACACAGATATGTCTCCCAGAGACTGACGCTTCTCTGGAATAGACTCCCTATTCCCGTAAAACAGAGCTGCTCACTGACCCTATTCAAATGCAACCTATATAATTGGATGGGAGACCACAAATGTGCCCCTGGAGTGGCACCCTTGTCCCCCATGGACATGGGTAGCCAGTGTTGATGACAGACCCACTACATTCATAAATTCATGCTGCAAACTACCCAAAAAAGAACAAATGGGGATATTTTGAATTAATATGGTTAGGCTTATAAAGGCTCTAGGGCTGCTAGCCTAGTAACCTCCTATGAACCTATGAAGTTGACTGGGTAGGTAGATATTTGGGAACATATGTAGACAGTAATCTGGCCTTTGACAAGCACATAGCCAAGATAGTAAGGAAATCATTTTATCTTGCCCAACTTATAAGTTAGGGTATGGCATCCAGGTCTACGGAAGTTATAGTACCACTCTACTCAGCCCTTATCAGACCCATCATTGAGTACAATGCCCTCTTCAGCATGTACCTGACTAGGCATATGTAACTGTTGGAAAAACCACAGAGGTTTCTCACCAAGAGAGTACAGGGTAATAATACATTGTCATATAGAGACCACCTTAGTGCTCTGACTGTGTACTCGGTCTCCTACAGGTTGTTGAGTGACAAACTGTGCTGGGAATATAAGGCATCCTTATATCAGCTTTGATTGATCTTTTGCACATCAGCAAAATGAGTACCACCAGAAACATTAGATCCAGGGATTTGAACTTTGCTTGCAACATAAATAGAATATACTGGTGAAACAGATGTGTCTGAAAGGATCCCCATTCTGGGGAATAGGATCTCTGTCCATGTTCAGAAATAACCTTGACCACTGGATGGAAAATTTCAGATTCATGCCCTAGCTGGTCTTCATGTCTTTTACAGACTGAGGTCAACTGTAAGCATTTCCTAATTAACACTGGATAGGTAATCATAAATTCACCCCCTGGCTGGCCCCCATGTCTCTTATAGACAGAGGCCAAAAGTAAACATTCCCTAACTAACATACCCACCCCACATAACTGTTTAGCAACCTCCTAACTCTCATATCCCTCCTAACAAACATCCCCCTGAAATTAAGATAGACATGTTACAAGTGAATGGAATTAGGTTAGGTAGGGTTCCGAGGCTAGACTTGTAAAAATCGTGGTGACTCATAGCCTTATTACATGTAACTATGAACCTATAAACAACATTCTTGTATTCTGCAGCCCCCATACTTTAAAATATACCTACTTCCTAATGCTACATGCATTTAAGTCACAGGGTGACTAGGGGAACTCACCCAGTCTTTAGCTTCCACTTTCTTTTCTGCAACTCACATACATTGGATAATTGCTAAGTGGTCATCATGGGTAAAGTTCACACATTTAGTGTAGAAGGTCATCTAAATGTGCCTGCAGCTGCCATATCACCAGCCAGAACCACCACTGGTGCTTTCCGTATTAACTGGGCTTGGAGGATGATATGAAACTGTACCATAAGTACCAGTGCTTCAGATCTGCTAGCAGAATGATGAAGTAAAAATCTGAGGCCTCCTTCATCTCTCACAGGGTGGTGGTGATGAAAGATGACCAGCAAGAGGCCCTCCCATGTAATTCTAGGGAAGATGTTGAGTGTGTGGAAAATATAATGGATCAAGAGTCTAGGTATCAGCCAAAGCTGTCTTCAGTGAAGACAGCTGAAATAGCAACTTTTTTTTCTTTTCACCTATTGCATGCTAAGGGATCAGGCTTTTACACATCACTGGCTGACATTGGAAGGTGTGATGAGGTAGGTATCACCAGGACTTCTACATTTACGGATGTGCTCTTGGTTGGCAACTTTCTATATTCTGCATGAGTGTCTGGAGCAATATGGCAGCCAGTTTATATGAGTGGAAACAACCTTTGAATATCAAAGCAAGTACTCTATAGCAGACTTAAGGCTTAGGGTGTACTCCCTTTGTTTCCACCATGAGGCAAATTAGGGGAAAAAATGCATGGTTCTTTTGCCCAGCATACCTATGGTACCATGATGATGTCATAACTGAGGATTCTCCTTGATGGTAAAGGATGTCTTAAAGATGACCTCATTGTGCAAGAACCACCATTAGAGAAATCAATTTTATGTCAGCAGTGTCCTATACAGGCATCTCAAACCCAGGTACCACTTCCGGCACTGTTTAATTTGTGCCATCAGTTGATTGCTAAGGACTTACATCTGCATGTCCTTCTATCCCCTTTTCTTCATGCAAGATAAGTGTATGATATCCACTTCTAGATCAAGGGTAGGAGAGTGCCTCCTTCTTTGTCTGAGTTATCCAGCAATGGAGATTCTGCTTTCACTGACAGTCAAGGATAATTATAGCTGTTCCCAGTGACTTCTTTACTAATAATCCTCTCATTTGGAGAAACTGTAATGCTTATGAAGTTCTCATAGTCTTTACTCTCTCCTCAGTCTCAGTCACAATCAGGGGAAGAAGGACAAAAACCTACTGACTTATTTCCCTAATCCTTCCCTTTAGAACTTCTCTTTAAGGGTTTCATTCCAGCACCCTGAAGGCATTCAGATTATATTCCTCCTGCTCCTGAGAAGGTGGAAACCTTTATTAATCCCAATGGAGCAATGTGACATTCTTGCCAAATATCCTGAAACAGATTCCTTTGTGGTCTCTGTAGACTAGAATAGGTTACTGAAACCGTAAGATCTGTTGATTTTACCTCTGGATACAGATTCTAAAGCTTAGTATATGGTGGGCAAAATGAGACTTCCTCTGTCAGTATGGGTCTCAGGGTCCTTAATTGTGTGTCATACCTTTACCAGTTCAAGTTCCTTCTTGTATATTGACTTTTGTAGAAGTTGCTAGAACTCCCTGATATTGGAGTTAAGGAATCCCTAGTCATTGGCTTCCTTAGTAGACACATGCATAGCTCAGTGCACGTCTGACTGCACTGATGGTGTGGCTGAAGCAATATCATAAAGTGCTTTCCTACAATGTATGCCAAGCTTCAGGCAGTCCCTTTACAGCAGGACTGTGTCAGGCAGTCTTGTTGTGTGGGGTAGCTGAGACAGGCTTTTTCTGCTTCCAAGGAGGATTACTGTTTGGATGTACTTAACAGAAAAGGCATAAATACCTCATCTAGTTCCCTCTGCAGTTCCCTGCTCTTTCACCCCCCCCCCACTCTAAGTTGATGACCGAAAAAAGGCCTTGTCATTGAAATCACCATCAATCCACTGTTTTCCTATTTTTTACATGAGGTTGGGGTGCACATCAACTGTCACCACATTTTTAAATTCATTGTTGCTCTTCTACCTTCTTTGACAGTAATATCTAACTTTTGCAGGTCTTCTTTCACACAGTCTATCCATCTCATTGCTGGATGCCCACATTTCCTCTTGCTTCTTCCTGTCTGTCTCAACTCTTCTTCACTGAAACATCATCTGCTTTCCCACACAAGTACCAAAACCATTGCAATCTGTTCTCTTTAACTTTTTCTGCTACTTTGGATTCTCCTCTGATGTCATCATTTCTTCATTTGTCCCACAGTGTGCACTGAGCCACCCTTCTCAAGCCCTTCTGCTGCATCACTTCCAACTGTCTTAGATGCTTTGTCTTCACTGCCCTTGTTTCTGTACCATATAAAGGTACTGGCCTCACAACTGTTTTGTAATCCTTACTTTTCAGCTTCTTCTGTATTCCTGTGTCACACCCTTCCCTGGCATTCAATCCCATGTGGCTGCAGAACCCCAAATCTCATCTTAACCTCATCATTCAGACTTGCCTTCTCCCCAGCCACCCCTCCCATATACATGAAGTTGTTAGTCTATTCCAAACTTTTCCCTTCTATCTCAATTTTAGCCTCTTCTGATATCCCCCATTTGCTGCCATGACAGCTGTCTTGTTTGTACTCAGCTTTATTGCATGCACCTTCAATTTTGCATTCAATTCCACTAACATTTGCTAACGTTCCTGTTTAGATCCTGCTTGTAGTGCAACATTGTCTGTCTGCATACAGTTACTTTATCAATCTGTCCTTTCCTACCTATTTGGTGATGTAGGCCATCACCAGTATAACAGCTGTGACCTGAGAGCTTAACCCTGTTGTACTCCTACTCTCATGGGGATACTCTATATAAACTCAAACATTGTTCACAGTTATGTTATTGGGTCCTTGTACATAGCCTGTACTAATTCTACCAGTGTTTCTAGGACTTTGAACCTTCGCAAGACTGACCAAATCAGTTTCCTTGAGACCTTGTCATTTTCTTTCATCAAGTTTGGGAATGCCCATTTGGAATTTTCCTTATTTCTAGCTTTTCCACTCTCATTGCACACATTGGGTCAGTTGTGCTGCATCCTGATCTGAATATGAAATGCTCATTTCCTGTCTTACTTTCTACTATTCCCTGTATTCATTTATTCAGCCCCCTCTCCAACACTTTCATGCAGTGTGATAGAAATTTTATTTCACTCTCCTGTAAGAGTTGTGAAATGTCCCCTTTGTTCTTGTACAGCGGTACTAGGATGCATTAAGTCACCTGAAGTGCTCCTTTCTCCCCATACTGCAGTGAGTATCCTCAGGAGATATTTCTCCATAGCTCAGCCAATATCTCGATCATATTTGCTCTTCTGAGGATGTTGTTTTCCTTTAATTCATTTCCCTTAGTGCTGTTCTTATTTCTTCTAGGGTGGGGCTCATCTTTTTTCATCATAGTTTGCATATGGAGCAGTAGATTGCGTTTTTTTTTTTATTTTCATTCAGAAGCTCATGGAAGTACTCCTTCCATCTGCCTTTGATGTCCTGTGGACTGGTGAACAGGTTATTGCTGCTGGCATCCCTTATGAATGGTGTGTGACTGTTCTTTATTTTTCTGTCTTTGCATTGCAACCTGGTAGAATTCCTTTATTCCTTCTTCTGAGTCACTTTCCAGAAGCTGGTAGAGCCTCTGATGCCTTGTGCTTTACTACTGCAACTACTCTGCTATGGTCTTTGTTAGCCAGCCAGTATTCCTTCTTTACCTGGTTTGTCTTTTCTCTCTCTCAACTCTTTCTTGGACTCCTTCTTTCTCTTTATAACTTGCTGGACTTCTGCATTCCACCATAAGCTTTCTTTATGTGCCTTATTTCCATACCTGGCTTGGTCATATATCTGTTCTATACTCTTCTCACATGCTGTTTTGAGATACTGACATGCTTCCTTGACTCCATCTATTTCCTTTTTTCCTGAGGTGCTACAGCTGTATTTTCTTGAACACTTGTGCTTTCACTCCAGTCAACTTCCAGATCTTCAGCCTAGTTTCTATTGACTTTAGAGCCTTCTCTGACCGCTGCTTACAGTCCATAGTGGCCAGCAGTGGCTTCTGTAGTGTGCTGACTATTTCACTGCAGATGACTTTGCAATCTCTGATTCTACCCTTACGTCCATAAATTATTATGAGAATGTCTACATGAGGATGTCTATCTGAGCCGCATGTTGACCTCTGTTGTATGCGATGTTGTTACTGCCTTCCTTGCTGAAACATGTGTTGACCACCATCAACCCATTTGTGAGACAGATATCTAGAATGGCCAGTACTTCTTTATTTCTTTTGGCCCTATGCAGTCGTCATATACTGTTCTATCTGTCCCAATGTGAGCATTCAGGTTGATTTGTTTTCATTTCGTCTTTCAGTCAACAGAGCTATCCAAGTTAATTCACTCTGGGCAACTGGACACTGCCAGGCCATTAGCTTATTGTCCCAGGGATACTGGACTTTATAGTAAGCTTGAACTGCCCAATAGAGGCATATATATCCCTCCCACCATTAGCATGAGTGCCTGGTGTAGGTTGGAGTAGACCAGGTCCTAAACCCATTTATCACCATCAAATACCCATATGCCCATTTTTGGTAACATTAGTCAATGTGTCCAAATCACTTAGCACCAATTTTTACTACATCATATGGCTAGCCATAATACTTTACAAAGTCTGTGATTTGCGTTCTCTGATTAAGAGGATAATGTGTACCACAGTTCATGCCTAAAGTGGTGGGTCTACAAAACTCTTTCACTGATAGGCACCTCCTAGAGTCTGGACTACTCCCCATGACTCCATTTAATTTTGGATAAGTCTGAGGTGGTAACATCCAATATGTTTTCTATAGGTTGGAGGACCACCACTTTGATACAATGAGATACATAGTGATTGCTCACAGGCATTGGGTGGAGGTTAGGATTGTGCCTTGTACCTTATGCTTGGTAGATGGAGATCTTAACCATTATGCCAGCTGTGTGTTCTCTGTCTCTGAGATGAAGACTGAAAAAAAAGGTCTTCTGCTGAAACTGTATTAATCTGCTTGGTAGAAATATAATTTTAGTTGTTAGAATTCCACATATGAAGCACCTCAGTGTTTCAGCCCTGACTACAAATACAGTATTGACATACATTTCTGAATGTTTGTACTGCAATACCATCCCATCAAAAACTGTCAATTACGCTCCCTAGTATCTTGTGAAGGGTAGCCACCCCTTTACTTAGCCCTAGCTATGCCTCAGCTTCACAGGATAATTGTGAAGATATGAGGAAGATAAACATATATTAACCATCATTGCCGTTCTTTAACACTTCTGATTCTGTAAATGATCATACACTAATCCATCCCAGGAAGAAAGAGCCCTCTTCCCTCCTGTGAAGAGTGGTTAAGTCACATAGATGATGACTTCATTCTGGTTTATGCAGCAGTCCTGGATGCTCCTCTGCTCTACACATGAGAGACAAGTACTTCAAGTTTTCCCCAGGTTAGAGAGCCATAACTAAGGACAGGTGGGTTCTGTACATGGACTGAAATGTCTATTTCTTTAAGTACTTAAATGTCTCCATCATCGTTTGGTCCATTAAAAAGTATAAATTTTGCAGAGTTCCTGCAGTAGGCCTAAACTATATTCTTCATTGAGTTGTAGAATCTGTACCACCCTATGAAAGACGGAATCAGTTTTCTTCTACCACTTCCATATTGAAGAGAAAAATTGGAGGCTTCTATACCACTCTAGACTTTGGCAATTTCAGGGAGCACATCCTGTATTTCATATTTTGAATGGTGGTTCTCAATGAATCTGCCACAGCTCCCACAGCATGCCTAAATTATGCCTAGATGTTGTTATGACAATAAGGGATACCTTCTGGTACCTGATTATCTTGCGTTGTCTTATGAGATCCCTTTGTTTCTTGTGAGCAGGAAACACTTTCAGTACAAAATGTTGCCATTTAGACACGC